>NW_024038429.1:0-71252 GCF_016077235.1 Cyprinodon tularosa | reverse complement strand
ATTATGAACAAATTTAAAAACAAATATGTTGCATATACTCTATATTTATTATCCAAATTATGTACAGCATTATAAAACATAATTACAAGCAGGTTTATCAATACAGAACATCCAACAATAACTGCCTTGCTCATTCTCCAACATTGTATACTGAGAAAAGTGGTTTTCACAAGCCTCACCATGCTCACTGCACTAAATATTAATATTAAGAAAATTTACAAATTTATTTACAAATTCTAATGCCTAATAAGGCATCATTATGAATGCCAGTGATGGTCGCAATGTCTGTTGGTCGGTGTCAAATGCCATTATCTTCATTTCTATTCTCAAAGGTTAAATCATTTACTAACTGAAGCTGTACTATAGAACAAAACAAACTGTTTGCCATTATGATGCATGCACTTTTTCATTACAAATTCAAAGGCAAAACAACAGCATTCACTGTAGTGTAGTCTTATTTGCTACCCTACACTTTTTCACTTCATATATTTTTGTGTCAATAATGATCAGTATCAGCATGATCAGAACGACAATCTTTATGTTATGCAGGCTAAGATTTTGACAATGATTTAAAGCTACAGTGTGTAATTTTCAGCGACATCTAGCGGTCAGACTGCAGACCGCAGCAACATGAACATCTCCCCCCCACCGCTTCTCCCCCCCAACAGTACGGCGAGCGTTACGGGACAAAATTTCTTCCACGACGTCCACATCACCTACCTTCTCAAGTGATGAGGTTTGTTTACATAGATAATTTTACAGATAGTATTTCATTAGTCTGAGTAGGGTATAGATTTCATGTAGACTTAAGATAATAAATATACCCGTTATTTTTTCTACATCGTTGTGACGTTTTGGTGAGCTGCTTTGCATGGTGATATAAACAGACGAAGTAATTGTAGTCATTAGTTTAACAGCGAGATTGTGTTCGCTGGAAGAATATATATTCCCCGTTTACAGAGTCTAAGTCATTTTGGTGGCACGGGGGTTAAACGCGAGGAAGAGGGAGAGGACGAGGGCGAGGGCAGGGAGGCCGTGCAGCTAGGGCCAGGCGAGAGAGGGGAGCCAGCGGGGTGAGAGCAGAGGAGGAAAGGCTTGAAGATCTCCAAAGGAGCCGGAGAGAAGTAACCGAGGTATATATCCAGAAAATTATTTTACAGAAAATTACTGAATCATTACCTATGAAACGTCAGGGACGTTGCTGAATAAGTATACTGGAGAGGAACAGCATCATCACGCCGCAGCATGTTATTATTTTAGACAGGTCTGAGCATCCTGTACTCCAAAAACTGCAGTGATATTAGACAATTGTGTGTGTAGGATTAATTACCTGTCCAAGAGAAAACTGGCAACTTGAGCGTCACTTTGAAAACCTTTTTCCTCCATCAGTGACTTCCATCGTGTAAATGCCGTGCCAATGTTGATCCGTGTTTTTTGCCGTTTCTTGTCACGCTTGCGTTTATTCTCGTCGTGTTTCCGCTTCTTAGATGACGGGGGTTCGGTGTCCACCGCTTTTCGTTGTGATACAGAGTAGGCATGATCCTCCATTCGTCTGATGTTTGGCCACACAGTGCCAAACAGTTTGCAAAGTCACTCACGCCTGCCGCCTTGTTCACCTTTCTTGTTACTGAGGCGCAGTATACCTGCTTCTTCTTCTTCTTCTTTGGTTTCAGGCAGACTAAACGCTTCTCAGGCATAATACTGCCATCTACTGTTCAGTACCGTCTCAGTTCATCTCTCTCAACTTGCCGTAGTTATTTTTGAGCGTCATGGGAGATCTCGCAATCGCTAGTTTGTTGCCTCTGCGCTTGCCGTAGCGCAAAGATGTCAGCCTCCATGGCTGCGAGACCCGCTCCTATGTAATTATAAATAACGAATTCTAAGGCAACGCAAATATTATGGTTAAAAGGCTGAGCTCATAGGTGATGATAAATAACATAGTTATGTATAATATATTAAATTTCTGACTTTATATCCCTGTAATTATTACACACTGTAGCTTTAAAAAATCCCACAACATATACATACATGTCTTGCCTGCTGCCTTTTTAGGCCAATTGAAAAATACACATGCACTACGTACGTAATCTGGTCCATGATCATGATGATGGCACAAAAAATGTATGATTTATGACCTATGTTCAGCTTTATGGAGGCTACACAAGATCTTAACAATAATGTGAATGCACTCACCGTTACCAGCTGATTGTTGTGTTTGTTGCTATCTTTTTATGGCGCAGAACATTTGCAGAGGGAAGATAGTAGGGCAGTGATTCCAGTTCATTGTACTCCCTACCAAGGTGTGTGCGATTTGGGGAACCCCACATGTGATTTTTGTCGACTCTGATGTTAAGTAACCTACTGATACAAAAAAGTCCCTGTCCTTCAGTTGAGACATGCTGTTTATTTATACTGATATGGACTGGGAGTTGTGTTAGGAACAAAAGGATGCCACATCATTTGATGGAAATGAAAATGATCAACCTACAGAGGGCTGAATTCAAAGACAAAATATCAGATTAACACTAGATGTCCCGGAGAATTTTAGGCCACGTCCACATGAAGTCAAAACGAACACGAAACGCTAATATTTTCCAGAACGTTTGTCGTAAAGACGGAGACGTAAAATAAATGTGATTGACCACATGAATGCATGAAAACGCTGCAAAATGTATGCCAGGCCTGTAAGTGGCAACGAAATGTTGGGCATGCGCAGTAATATTTATACATGGTTGCCCTGTGGGTCCATTTTCGTGGAACTATGTCATCGATATTGCTCTGTTCTTCCTGGAGATATTCCAGAAGAAGAAGATTCTGTTGTAAGCCCGACAGCAGGGTGAGTAGCATGAGCAGTAACCATTCAACACAGTACGGCGCCATTGTTGTTGTGATACTGTGTTGCGCATGCGTGTTTAGAGGCGACGCTATGACGCATGCGTGTAAGAAAAAAAATGCGGTTAGAGCTTAAAGATGGAACCGCGAAAACGGCGTTTCAAAATCTTCCCACTCTGAAGGCTTAATAAAAAAAAATTTGTTTACAGACACCCGAAACGTATGGATGAGAGGCTGGTTTGGTGAAAAATTTGTAATTTTAGGCCAGTGTTTGACTTCATGTGAACGGGCCCTCAGTTTTCCTGCAAGCCCCCCTCCCCTCTTCAAGTTTGTGTATTCACTCTACCTTGCTAAGTGTCCTTGTTGTAATGCAAATAACCTGTGATGTGACCAGCCCTTCTACAGGAGACTGGATAAGGCTGAAACAAACTGGCATCAGAACCAGAGCATGCTCCAAACACTTTCATTACCTTCCCCTGCAACATCAGACCTTTTTGCAGGAATATCTTGATAAGTCATATCTAAATCATGTATTTAGGCAAACCTATTGAACAACCAGATATCACACGGGTCCTAGTTCCTGAGCTGAGAACAGGTCATAACCATGCTTTTCCAACAAGGCCATTGTCCATTCACCAACAGACTCATTTGTATTGTTGCTTGTTGCAAAGCTCACTATGTGAAAGAAAGAACAACTTAGCACTGCATGAAAAGTGGGATTTTCGTCAATATACGGCACTGTAGATTGTTGTGGAACTTCAGGTTAGCGGCAGTTTACGGCAATTTGCAGGCTTCGCCGAAAACTCCCATAAATTGTCAGAAATTGACGTGGAATTTCTTAGGCAGTGTTCCCCCCATGCCTCCCCCCCATGGAATTCTAGGGGAGGCTTTAACATGTAAATGAACATGCTGTGAGCTATACAAATGCAAACCAGGATTGCAGGGGGGGTTTTACCCCAAGTGACATCTTTCTGGGTAAGAAAATCTCTGATACAAAGAGATCAGGCTCAGTATAGCCTCTTACATTTTAGCTTGAATTGATTTATTTAATTAAAGTATAGAGACCAAAACAGATCTTTAGCTGACAGAGCAATACATTTAGAGCAGTAATTTTTTTTTTTTATTTGCATTTAAGATAAAAAATAAAATGTTGTCTGTCAATATGCTCAATTCACAATTACTTAAGTGGAAAAATTTCAAGAAATGATTCTGAGATGATTCACTTTATAACATGGCGCATTATCCTGTTGGAAGTAGCCATCAGAAGATTGGTACACTGTGGTCATAAGGACATAGGTCAGCATGCTAAATTGGTATTAATTGGCCCAAAGTGTGGCAATAAATATCCCCCAAATAGATGGTAGAAATAGATCAGGCTCAGTATAGCCTAATTATAGACTCTTACATTTTAGCTTGAATTGATTTATTTAATTAAAGTACGCTAGATTACTGTGTATGCAAATGTTATGTAAAAAAAATACACAAAATAATTTACTTCAAAAATTAGTTTTAATCAGAATCAGTTGGCTGTAATGGTTAATTTTTTTTTTTTAGATTTCCACTTTTTTTTGTTTTGTTATTGAATATATAAGAAAACAATAACAATCTCAAATAACATGTCAATAACAAATATTTCAATACAAGAAGAAATATCACAACTCCTGCTTTTGAAAAATAAAATTAAATGCACAGGCTGGAACAAGTATAAAATAAAATAAAATAAATAAAAATAAATAAAATAATAATAGTAGTTAAAGTAAATTAATCAGTGGGGACTACCAACTGAAATTCTTCAATTAACTCAAACAATTTAATTGCATTTAAATTCTGCATCTTTCTCAGACATCTTTTGAAAAGGGAAAGTTCATTTTTGAGAGCAGAGATTGAGAGGGAGCATTTTGCATAGCGACATTTATGGATATAATACTTTGTTACAATTATTAGAATATTGATTAAAAATTCCAAATTGTTTTTCTTTAATGGATAAACCGAATTGAATGTTTTGCCAGGAAATAAAATCTAAATTTATTGTTTTAGAAGACAGAAAGGTTCGAAGTTGATCCCATAAGTTTAATACTTCTTTACATTCATAAAAAAGATGTTTAGTTGTTTCCAATTGAGTTGTACAATAGCCACAATTCTCATCATTAAACTTAAATCTCTCTCTTAAAAACTCATTTGAAGGATATATGTTATTTATTATTTTAAATTGTAATTCTTTATATTTAGGAGGAATTGGGAATTTCAAATAATTTGTCCTAATTTTGACTATCATAGATTTCTTAAAATTTTGTAAGAGAGCTGTGCTTTTTGTTCTTCCTGGGTACATATTATAGAATATTGATTCAAAAACTTGTTGTTGCATTTATTATCTCTAATGTCCACCTGCTCAAATTCAATCTTATGGAGACAAACAATTGCAATTGCAAACAATTTATAGGTGCATTACCGCCACCTTCCAGAATAGAGCGACGCAAGCTCTTCTCGCGAGTCCTTCCGTATAACAATGACGTCGTATGTGATTGGAGGAGCCTGATGAGCCTTCGGCCCATCGTCCAATCACGTGTGAGCTTTTGTGCACTACGACTACTCGCGAGACCAGCATATAAGCAGACATGTTTGTGTTACTATACTGAGAAGAACTTCATCTCCAGTTACCGTGTTTGTATTTTGTTGTTACGTGAACAATGGCTGCACGACGTCTCGCGTTCAACTCGCCTCCAACTGCTCTTAGTCCACAACTTTCGGCCAGCCCGCAGACTGACGAGAAGAAACTGCTGATTGCTATCAGCGGACTGTCTCGTCAGCTTACACAGCATACTGCCGACATGAATGAGCGCCTCACTCAGCTGGAGAATTCGATGCACTCCAGGTTGCAGTCCATAGAGGACAAGATGGCGGCTCTGCAGTCGAGCAACTTTGCGGGATATACGAACTCGAGGAAGAGAAGACGGGTGCACAACGCCACGCTAGCGGTAAATATATGTTCGATTACTGGTAGTTATGCTAAAAGCAGCCTAGCTTAGCTAGGCAAGCTAAAGACAACCTAGCCTAGCTAGGTAAGCTAAAAGCAGCCTAGCCTAAAGCTTTATTAAAGTGTATTTATTGTGATTCACAGGAAGCAGTATGCCGTCTTAACAACTCGGAGACTAATTGCAGGCGCTATGAACCGGAGCAGGGGTAAGGTTTAAAGAATATGCTTTCATTCTGCGGTAAAAGGACATGGATACGGATAAATACCGACCATAGCTGTACTTTTTTTTTTTTTTCACAGACTACAGTCGCCTCACAATGAGGCGGTGACCTCCTATTTGCTCGGAGCCATCTCGGCAAGTCCAGATTTGCACGATGTTGATAAAGACGACATTGTGTGTAAGTGACTTGTTTTAATGTTTTCTCCTTCCTTGTTACTGTGACTTGCGTTTGATTTTTTTTTTATTCATACCACTCTCATTTAATTGTTTTCCAGCTGCCTGTAAGACGTATTATGAGACGGTATGCAGGAGCTTCAGATACACGCTGCTAGCCAGCACGCTGCGTGCGGAGGCTGCCAGGCAATCTGCTCGGAGTCGGGCCAGAAGAAAGAGGGTAAGACTTTATTTGGTGACTATTTTTCAGGTGCATTGATAGATGTGTTGTGTCCATATGCAGTGCGCTGATTCATTGTTTTTTTTTTTCAGCTGCTGAAGGCGAGTCAGAGTGTGCTGGCAGATGAGGAAGCGGAACTCTGGAAGTCCGCCACCGTCGACCTCATGTCCGACGAAGAAGATGGCGTCGTCGGCGGTGTCTCTGGATGGATTGTACGGTCGCCGCCATTTCGTAGGCCGGATCTCACTGAACTCCGTGTTAAGCTGCAGTCCCGGTTAGAAGCGATGCCGAAGTACAGGGCCACGCACAGTAGGCGTCTGCACATCGGACCTGCCTCGGAGGGAATGCTGCCTGTTACCTCCAACCCCGAGGAAGCAAACGGACCGTTCACGGAGTTGTAATTTTTAGATACGCACGTGTTTGGATACGCGTTGTATATAGTTGTGTGTGTGTTTTAATAAAGCTCTTTCTTTGCATAAACAGCTTCCTGGCAAATCTTCATTTCCTGTATAAATTCCTTCATGTCCTTGATGGTAGCATAATAATTGTGTAGTAGTGTAGGATAACATAAATACACAGCATATGAATGAATAAATATGTGAATGAATAAATATATGAATGAATAAATATATATATATATGAATAAATATATATATGTAAATATATATATATGCCAACCAATCACGAGCGACTTTACTTGTTTAAAAAGAAGTGGTTCCGTCCAATACTCAGTAAGAAAATTAAAGCCTGGCGTGGCCACGTGTGGTTTTGCTGCCAATCACAAGCGATTTCATTTGTTTGAGAATAGTGGTTTCAGCCAATACTGAGAAGGTTATTCAAGCCAGACCTGGCCAGCCGCGCGGGTTTGCTGCATTCATATGCTAATTAGGGCCATTAGTACAGCTGATCGCTCTCCACATACGTCATGGTACGTTTCCGACAATTTGTGGCACGACAAACGCGGACAAGCACGGGTTGCAAATTGTCGGAAACTGACGAAAATCAGGCAGATCTGCGGGAGTTTACTGGGGTTTACGGGGACGAAAATCTCACTTTTCATGCAGTGTAGAGAATAATTATATCTTGTCTTGTCTCGCCTTTTCACGTCATTCAACATTTCAGCTTAGAAATTGACAAACAGTATGATTTCAGTACTGGAGTAACATTTATTTCACCCAAGGAAAAGCACTACAAATGAAGCTACAATTTTCCCATTTAGTTTTTACAAACCCAAGGTGAATCCTTCCTGCATTTGTGACGGGTATACCACAATGCTCAGTGCTGTGGTTCCTGTTGCAGAGATTGCACACCTGGCCTGCTAATAATAACTGTGAAAAAAATCTAAAAAGATTGAGTTTAGCACATTTTCCCAAAGTAAAAGTTGTAGTATGAACTAGATGTTGTCTGAAAATTTTTTATCTTTCTTCTATTATATATTAATATTCACTGCATGAAAAGTGAGATTTTCGTCCCCTGTAAACTCCCGCAGATCTCCCTGATTTTCGTCAGTTAACGACAATTTGCAACCCGCGCTTGTCGCCGTTTGTCAGTGCAACAAATTGTCGGAAACGGACTCTGATGTATGTGGAGAGCGATCAGCTGTACTAATGGCCCTAATTAGCATATGAATGCAGCGCGTCTGGCCAGGTCTGGCTTGAATAACCTACTTAGTATTGGCTGAAACCACTATTTTCAAACAAGTGAAATCGCTTGTGATTGGCAGCAAAACCACACGTGGCCAGGCCAGGCTTGAATGTTCTTACTGAGTATTGGACGGAACCACTTCTTTTTAAACAAGTAAAATCACTTTGATTGGTTGGTATATATATATATATATACATTTACATATATATTTACATATATATATATATATAATATATTATATATATATATATATAAATATATATTTATTTATTCATATATTTATTTATTCATATGCTGTATATTTATGTTATCCTACACTACTACACTATTATTAGGCTACCATCAAGGACATGAATGAATTTATAAAGGAAATGAACATTTGCCAGGAAGATGTTTATGCAAAGAAAGAGCATTATTAAAACAAATGCAACTATATACAACGCGAGGATCTGCCCACACATGCGTATCCAAAAATTTCAACTCCGTGAACTGTCAGTTTGCCTCCTCGGGGTTGGAGGTAACTGGCAGCATTCCCTCCGAGGCGGGTCCGATGTGCAGATGCCTACTGTGCGTGGCCCTGTACTTCGGCATCGCTTCTAACCGGGACTGCAGCTTAACACAGAGTTCAGGGAGATCCGGCCTATGAAATGGCGGCGGCCATTCCAGTTCCACATCCTAATCGGCTAGCTGCCTCAATTTCAGCAGCTGTAAAAAAAACAATGAATCAGCACTATGCGATGGGATGCAGTGCGTATAGATACCACACATCTATCAATGCACCTGAAAAATAGTCACCAAATAAAGTCTTACCCTCTTTCTTCTAGCTCGACTCCGAGCTGAATGCTTGGCAGCTTCCGCACGCAACGTGTTCGCTGGCTGCGTATATCTGAAGCTCCTGCGTACCGTCTCATAATACGTCTTACAGGCAGCTGGAAAACAATTAAATGAGAGTGGTATGAATAAAAAAATCAAACGCAAGTCACAGTAACAAGGAAGGAGAAAACATTAAAACAGGTCACTTACACACAATGTCATCTTTATCAACAGCAAATAGGAGGTCACCGCCTCATTGTGAGGCCAGATTAGTCTGTGAAAACAAAATGTATAGCTATGATCGGTATCTATCCGTATCTATTTCCTTTTACCGCAGAATGAAAGCATATTCTTTAAATCTTACCCTTGCTCCGGTTCATAGCGCCTGCAATTAGTTTCCGAGTTGTGAAGACGGCGTACTGCTTCCTGTGAATCACAAAAAATACACTTTAATAAAGCTTGTTCTTGCAAGGCTACTATTAGCCGTAGCTTTAGGCTAGGCTGCTTTTAGCTTAGCTTAGCTTAGCAGTAATCAAACATATATTTACCGCTAGCTTCTCTTCTTTGAGTTCGTCTCTCCCGCACAGTTGTTCGACTGCTGAAAGTTGTGGATCGCATCCAAGAGGAGTTGAAGGCGAGTTGAACACGAGACGTCGTCCAGCCATTGATCACGTACCAGCAAAATCCAAACAAAGGAACAGGAGATGTTCTTCTGACAAACATGTCATTGTTATATGGAAGGACTCGCGTGAACAGATACACAGCAGTTGGTGACATTATGACTTTAAAAAAATGAGACATAGAATGTAAAACATAAATAAAAATAAAACAGGGTAACAAACATATAAATAAATAAACAAATAAATAAAATAAACATAAAATAATAATAGCTAGGGGTTTACATTGAGTTTATGGTCATTTACAAAAGTGTATAATTTTATACCATTTTTCTTCTTCATAAATTAAAGTGACTGAAAATACAAACAAAGTTCTTTAAGAAAAACGTTGAAGTTTGGCTTGGTCCTCATGTATTTGTTGTTGTGAATGTATAATTTCCCCATCATGAGTAACACATTAAAGGCTAGGTCCTGCAGCTTATCTGTCATTTCTAGTCCAAACAAAACATTCTCTTTGTCCAGATGAGAAGGAGAATCAAATTTAGATGAACATCAGAAGCAGAAATCTTCCCAGAAAACTTTCACGTACATACAATCGTAAAAGAGGTGACCAACAGTCTCAGTTTCACATTCACAGAAGGTGCAATCATTTTCTTCAAAAACCAAAACGGAGCCTCAGAAATTCCTTGGAAGGATAAATGTCAGTGATTATTTTGAAATGGACTTCTTTAACCTTTGGAGCAACAGGAAACTGTAGATATTTATTCCGCAGTTTTCCCACTTTCTCTTTTGGAAAATGCTTGGAGATTAGGTTTCTGTGGGATGTATCGGGATGAAATTCCTTGACAAACAAACTACGTGTGACTTTGTTGGTCAGCTTTTTATCAATAACAGACTGACCGTTGAGTAACAGAGAGGGAAGTTTTACCTGGACATGGTTTAGGAGTAGGTTGCATGGCATTATGATCAGAGGCTGAGGAAGGGCTTTGATTAATATATTATATTGTTTTCTGTTATTTATTTTGAATTTAGAGCAAAGAGTTTCAAAAGGTAAAAAATTCCCTTTGTCATCAAGAATGTGCATTATCGACCATATACCACTTTCTAGCCAGCTCTTGTAAAATAAAGACTTGTTCCTGAATAGGACATATCGGGAGTTCCATAGTGGGGTGTTATGAGGACTAAAATTATGCTTAAATATTAGTTTCCAATAAAGTAAGACGAGGTGAAGAAAAGAAGAAAGTTTAACAGAAAGTTTCTGAGGATCAAAATCACATTTAAGAAGGAAGTTAATTCCTCCTAATTCTATAAATAATTTGCAGGGGATATGAAACCAAAAACTATTTTTTCATTTTTCAGAAAAGATTTGAGCCAATTCATTTTAATCATTCCCTCTAAAAATTCAAAGTCTATTGCTTTAAGACCTCCATCATTATACTCTTTAACCATTGTTCCTTTCCTAATGTAGTGTGTCTTGTTTTTCCAGATAAAGTTGAAGTTAATTTGATTATATTATAGCTTTAATTGCATGTTTAGGAAGGGATATGGAATAAGCTGGATAGATAAATCTTGAGAGACATTCAATTTTTGTAAGGAAAGTTCGACCAAAAATGGATATGTCACGTTGAGACCACAAATTTAAGTTAAGTTTACATTTATCTAAAATATTCCAACAGTTTAGTTTTTCCAGTGATTTATTGTCTTTGGTGATGTGAACACCAAGATATTTCACAGCAGATTTAACAGGTATGTTATTAATGGCAGTCTGGGAAGAGTCGTGTATCGTCGCATCTATCATGTAAACATGGCTTCATCCCCATCCGGACAGACATTTTTATGGAGAGCCAATAGAAGTTTTGGGCTTGCAGGGAACAGACACGTCATACCGAGCATCATTTCTGCCAGTTGAGTGCATTGCTAGAAGATGTGTGGTTAATACATCCTCTGTGCATTTAAGTAAGACCAAAGGTGACAGAAGTTTTACAGATTTTTTTCTCAAGGTTTATTCATAACATGTTACTGTTAACCAAAGTGTGTGTAATTTGTTATGGCTCTGACTGCTTTCCATTGTTGTAAGTAGGGGGTGACGAACCTTGCCCAGATCAGAACAGAGCAGAATGCTATGCCATGAAGGCTGTATGATGACTGTTCTCTCTTTGCAAAGATTATTAAAGCTGCATTCTGTAACATTGAGAAGAGAGCAGACTTCGACTGAAAATTTGAAGAAAAACAGGTTTCACGCCACTCCCCCACCCTCTCTGCTTCACTCATGCCCCACCTCCAAGCTCCACCCCTCTCACAGCATCTGCGCGGCTACCGCATGCGACCAGAAGCGTCCAAGCAGCGTACGCGGCATGGAGTCTGAACCGGTAAGAGTGATAACACTCACCTCCAAGCAGCTAGATATAAGATGCTGGTTATACCGAAGTTTGCCTTGTAAGCAGTTGTCAGCAGGGGCAGTAAGGGCAGTTTCTCTTTCGCTGGTGGCTGTCGCTCCGCCATGACTTCCATGCGCGTCCTCCTGACTGCAGCAGCCGGGCGGCAGCGGCAGGTTCAGCGGTGAGAGGGAGGGGCGGGATTCAGCGTGTGAGCTGTGATTGACTCTCCATCAGATGCTCCTCTTGCTGTGATTGGTTGTTTTGGCTCGTCCCGAAATATTCTTTCCAGATTGAAATACAGGCACTATGCGCGACCAATTGAAGCATTTTTTTTTTTACAGGTTACATATCACATGTACTGCTGTCTGGGCATTGGGACAGTTTTAGCCAATATGACAAAAAAGTGATTTTTAAAAACTTACAGACTTCAGCTTTAATAAATGTGCCGACTGAGTGAAATCCATCGATCTCCGTTTATTTAACTAGGATGACTAGTTGAATACATTTTTCCCACGACAATTTGGCGTTGTCGGCAGGATTCTCTTTGACTAATTTTTTCTGAGGACAGCAATTGTCAGAAGTGTCAGGTACCACCTGGAGGAAGCAGTCTTCCAGCCTCAATTCCCCCGTTAGAAGGTTAAGGTAGTAAGGACTTCTGGCATCGAGGTCCCTGGAGGTCAGCAGGAGGATCAAAACGAACCATTTTTTTGAGACGGTGAGATGAATCTTTTGTTGGCACAGTTTAAATTAAATTTCAAAAACTAAATTACAAAACAACAGGTTGTTTACAGATTTAAAGATAGTTAGAAATCAAATACTGGAAAATTAGTTCAAACAAAGTCCTCTTCTTCTCCATAAAAAAATTAAATAAATAAATGTAATCTAGCAAAAACTAAACAAAAATCTAACTAAATTAAAGATTTATCATTTCAAAAGTATTACCATTAGTATAATACTAAAGAATATACATACAAAATAAAATATAACTTTTCTTTTTGGGGAGCAGAAAGGCAGTTCCAGTTTTGTTCCACCCGTGAACCAAAAGACCTCGCATAGGAACGTGAGGCTCTCTCTAAGGGTGAGAGGAAGGTTGTAGGTGCCACCAGAAGGCATTTAATTTTACTGAGACGTCGGTACTCTAGAGTGGGATTCCCCCCAGTTATCCAGGTTGGCACCATAGGATTGGTGTGTATCGGGTAGAGTTAAAATTCATATCGGGCAGAGTTAAATTACCTGTAGATAATGGCAAAGGTTTCGCAGTTCTATAGTAGTAGAACAAAAGGCAAGGTTTCCGGGGAATTGTCAACTGGCCAAGGAGAAATTTTTGATCAAATGCTAAGAAAATAAGGTTCTTTTAATGTTGCAATAAACAAAAATGTTGAAGATAAAATAAACCAATATCATGAGAAGTTAGAGGCTAAAAGAAGGTAAGGTAAGAAATTTACAGATTTTGAAAAAAAAGAGAAAAAAAATGTAAAGAAGAAAAAAGAAAAAAAACGCTTTAAAATGATGGATGGTTAAAAGGAGAGTTCAAAGACACTCTCAGCTTAAAAAAGAAATGGGTTAAAATAAGAAGTCATAAAGACAGTGTTTAAACCTGATACTAAACATATTTACACTGTATTACACACTGGAAAAAGTGTGGCCCAGCTTAAATTAAAAAAATTGATGTCCATTTGTTGCATCTAATATATTTGACTTCACAGAATCTAAATAAAGTGGTTTGGTACAACATGACTATTTAATATTGACTCCAACCATATTACTTTACTTGACCCAATATTAATTCTTCACCTTTATCCAAGTTAAATTATTTACATTTTAGTTTTGAAACCAAATTAATATATTAAAATTGAACCCATCAAATATGTATACCTTGCACCAAACTAATATTCAGGCATTAACACCAGTTAATTCATTGGCACCATGAAAGTCTTTTTTTTTTCTTTCATATTTCATAAACATGGTTTCATAAACAATTTGCATCACTCACATCACACTTAACACACTACAGCATTAGTTTTTTTCTATGCCATTTATTCCTCAAGTAAAAAAGGACCAAAAAAAAGTTGCATGTTCAGACAAAAATATAAACATGTCATTGTTGCTCTACATCAGAGCAATTAAATAAAGACAATATGGCTTATCAAGCAAAATTAAATGGACAGAAAGCATCCACTGTTGAACTGTTCAAACACATCTGAACTTGAAGGAATGTTGCATCTCTAAACATCATGAAAGAACTAAAATTCCAACAAAAGCACTCCATGAAAGTGACCCCGTGAGCCTGTATAACAAAGTGCTGTGAGGTGGTCTACCTCTTAAATAGATGCCAGTGGCAACTACATGCACACATTAAGCACACACAAATATACACTACTGTGCAGTTTTGAGTTCACCACTGAGTTTGCGAATCTTGGAAGTCATCTTGTTGGAACCAAGCTCCATCAGGATCTTCTGAAGGGCCTCAAAGGTGAACCTGAAACCCTGTGGATACTTCATGTTAAGAGCATAGCAAAGTCCAAAGAGGATTGCCACTCCGGCTGCATTGAGGACTTCCACACCATCAATGACAATCCCAACGTCTTCGGGCTGCTGTAGAAGGCTTGAATTCTCTCTGAAGACGAAGACTGCCATGATGGTCCTCTCCAGCTCCTGCTCGGCTTGATCTTTCTGGGTGACCTGAGGCAAAATATACGAAATATGCAACTGAACAACTGCAGTCTGGCACACCCCATTAATCACCATATACTGTTTAATGGTAGGGATGCACGATATTGGGATTTTGGCCGATATCCGATATGCCGATATTTTAAAAGTCATGTTGCCGATAACCGGTATCGATACAGATGTTAAAGCTGGACAAAAATAAGTAGTCATTGAAAATAGCAGTTTTGTTATCCATTTCTGACACTTTGAAAAATAATATACTCAAATAATTTTCATATGCTGATATCAAATTGATTTTTAAAAACGCGGTATCGATCTATTTTACTTTCAAAATCTCATGAAATTTCATCGTTCTGTTACAAACTCTCGTGATATTTTGCAAATTCTTGTGAGATTTTTTTGTAAAATAGATCGATACCGTGTCAATATATCAACATATAAAAATATGCCAAAATTTTTGAATTTTCTGGGGATTTCGTAGCATAACGATGACATATAGCAATATTTCATTAGTAAAAGAGATTGATATGGTGTTTTTAAATGGCAATATATCAGCATATGAAGATATTGGGATATTTTAATGGATCAATATTTTTTCCCTCGTCTTTAGAAGTTTTTAAGTCTGTAAAAAAGAAGTTTTTGAGGAAGAAGAAGAAGTAGTATTTTATTTTAATTTTTTTTAGACTTTATAAACTCAGAAGCTGATCAAATATCGGGTTAAATATCCGTGGGGTGGCCGATGTCCGATATTCAGTTTTAAAGCCGATACCGATAGGGGGCCGATTATATCGTGCATCCCTATTTAATGGCATAGGTGGTCTCCCGTGAGGAATAAAGTTGAATCATCATTGTGACAGAAAATATCTGGACATACCATGTATTCCTTTATAAGGTCCTCAACACGTTCTCCCATGTAGATGATGAGAGCTTTGAGGATACACTCCCTTCTGAAATCTGCATCAGCACCCTTTAGGGACAATGAAAATGGTTATTATGCGATGTGTAGATTAGTCTAGCAACTTAATTCCCAGCTCTACCATAAACAGTGCTTTTACAGTGTGTGCCTGGTCAATATTGAATCCATGGCAGACTAATTGAAAGCAGTGAAAATGTAAAGCAATTCTAGTACATCTGTTTATATTGTTTTTTCTTACCTTTATACTTTGTATAAACAACAAAAGTGGGTTGCTTATGAAATCTACAGAAGAGGATTAGGGCCACTGAAAAAAAAAAAAAAAAAGTAAACTGATTTTTAAATTTTATTTCAGTTTAACATGGGAAAAAAGTCAGAATTCTGAGATTAAAGTCAGAATTCTGAGAAAAAAGTCAGAATTCTGACATTAAAGTCAGAATTCTGACTTTTTTCCCATACTATACTGAAATAAAATTAAAAAAAATCAGTTAACTTTTTTTTTTTTTTCCAGTGGCCCTAATCCTCTTCCGTAGAAATCAACAAAGTGCTACAGAGAAAATAAAATTTTATCTAATGAACACATTTTGGATTCTTGAAAAAATAACACAATGTCTCAATGTCTCTTTCAAATGCGAGTATGATGTGTATTTTGAGCGACGAAAAAACAATAACATATTAATTCTAATATGTCAAGATCACAATAATCTTCCAATTTATGACTAAAATATTAAAAAACTAACAAAAATAAAATGAACTTAGTGTTTCCCGCAGGAATTAGCTTAGGCGAGGCGGTGAGGTGTCGGCCGGAACCAGTTTTGAGTGGATAACTGTCGAGCGGGGTGGGGGGGTCAAATTAAATACATAAAACTAAATCCTATCTTAATTTGTCAGAGCACACGAGGCAGATATTAATTTTCTATTATCAGTTTTAATTAACTACTTACCTTTTCAGATATAGTTCACCGATGATGATGACGACGAAGACGTCACGTCACCCCCCCACCCCCACCCCCGCCCCACACGTCTCCTCGGATGATCAAAGAAAATTACTCATCTGTTTAACTCGGGCGCGGTACACTACGCCTTTTCCACCTAAAATGGCGTCTTAGCAACACATGTCACGTGACTGGCGGAGACCGATTCTGTTTTAATGTCTGGGCCTGGCAATGAATTAAAACTTCGGGGGTTTGGGTTTTTTTTTTTTTTCTTTTGAAACGTTGGCGAGGCGGTAGCGTGAGTTTGGCGAGGCCTCGCCAAACTCACGCTACCGCCTCGCCAAGATAGTGCTGCGGGAAACACCGACTTAAATTAAATACTTAGTTTTTTTTTAGTAATTTATTTTCCCAAGCCACTCAGAGCCGCAGTATAAGAATGAAAGAGCCGCATGCGGCTCGCCGACCCCTGCACTAGACTAACTAATTGCTAACATGGCTTTACATGGGTTAAGCTAGTGAAGTTCACCATGTAGCCAAGCTAACCGCATTAATAAAATTGTAGGCTTGTTAAGACACGTTTACATCAGCTTAGTTTAGTACTTACCGCAGGTTTATTCTTTGATGACGTGCTAGGACGTTAATCATTCCTTCTTCCCCATGCCAAAATGGACGAAGCTCTCCAAGCACTTCTCCCCAACTTCTTCTCACGTGACTCAGATTGAGTCACGTGACTCAATAACGTTTTGAGAGGAACCAAAATATTTGCTTTCTTCCCTTCAGAATTGTAATTAATTCAGTCTGAATCAAAATTGACACCTCAGAATGCAAAAAAATAGACTTTCACAACCAAGTCAATTATTTTACATTGTATTCAATGGTAGTTATTAGCTTGAATGAACAACTCTGTGCTACACTTTTTCCAGTGCATATTAAACTTACACTATACTAAGTTATAATAATGAATTTTAATTTCAATGGTGCTTTTTAAGAAACAAAACTCAAAATTTTTACAGGAAGTTAATAACTCATAGCTAAAAATAAAAAAACTATGAAATTATTACATAAAAAGTAAGTAGGGCATAAAATAAGGTAAAATTAAAAGTTTAAAAAAATGAAATAAGTTGTAAAATGTAGGAATTAACCTAAAATTAAATAAAAAAACAAACAAAATTAAATAGAGTTTGATGATAAAAACTAAATTTGAGAAAATTAGATGAGAAAAGTATGTGACTTAAAGTGACTGAAGGATGAAGTGGGGCGACTGACAAGACGACATTTCCTTCCTGAAAAGGCTTCTTCTTTTATATGGTAAAGATAAACAACTTTATTTTATTTTTTTATTATTATTATTCATTTGAAACATTGAAACTCCTCAAACTAATCATTGTTTTTTTTTACTTCCTGCCCTTCAAACATGGACTCCCTGAACGGAGCCATTCCTTGTGGAATTCAGACCTGGAGGAGTTGCCCCCCCTCCTATCAGCCCGCCGGAGAAAGACAGCCTGCTTCAAGCATCAATCTCCCCCCACCCCCCAACGCACACACACCGACACAGCAACCGGATGGAAATGATGGGTTAAAATCTGGGGAAAACAACACAAAAGGATTTTCATCTGCTCTGAACCCCTGACCCTAGTGGCTCACCTGAGCTGCAACCTGCTCCACAATGTGTGTGGGTGCAAAAACCATGAGGACAGAGACACTGGGGAATTTTTTTTTGTGGGGAAACAAGGAGGAGGTGCACCAACATAAGGCTTTCCTTCTCTCTGGTGCTAAATTATTTTTTAAATCTTTGATTTTTTTTTTTTTTTGTTTGAGAAGTGGCTGACCTTTTTGGACTGAGGTGGTGGAGCTCCAGGACTGAAATGCCTGTTGGCAGAAATCAGTAAAGGCTAAAGTGATTTATATAAATATATATATATATATATATATATATATATATATATATATATATATATATATATATTTTTTTTTTTTTTTTTTTTTTTTTTTTTTTTCTTTTCTTTACTTTTATTTTATATTCCATTTACATAGCCTTCCAACTATTTAGGAAAAGCTTGATAACTTTCTCTTATTAGATTCCTTTCTGCATCTTGCAATGAAGAAAATGCTTGCTGACTGACTGACTTTATCTATGGGAAAATGTCTAATGAGGGTGATAATGTACGGCCTGGTTGGCTTTCACTAAACCATGATTGTTTTAGAGTCATTTTTGATCAAATTAGAAGCAACCTTAAGTATCTAAACCAAAAATTTATCTTTTAAAGAGAAAAAACTCAGCAGCAACTGTCTTTTCCTATGTCGGCTTCAGGACTGGAAAACAAAACGTTATTTATCAGGCCTGTGGTTGTTAAAAAACAGGACGGGTCTTGTTTTGTTCATTTCCTGCTGTCACAATATTCCATAATGTTATGGACGGACCAAGAGATGAAAACTTAGGCAAATCCAGAGAGAGAAAAGGGTCCAAACATGGTCTGACACAGTAGTTGTAAAATGTGCACAGGTTTTAGTCACAAACCAAATTCTCTATTTACACAGCAGCCACTCGGAGAGATTAGCTTCATCTCTTCATCATTTTGTGGTATGTTGCTTTGTCCCTGTGCCATGAATGTCTGACGTTCTGACTAAGACAGAGAAAAGGTGATCATTGCTCTGACTTATGAAAATGTAAACAAAATAGCACCGTATAGAGGAAAAAGAATGAATAATATAATCCAATAGGATAAAATCTAAAGTGTCAGTTTAATCTGAATTAGATTTCACGAAATGAAAAACTAAGATTTTCCTTTCCTTTGTTATACATATGTTATTTGTTCTGATGAAGAAAAGGGTGGAAAGAAGATAAAACAAGAGAAAAACAGCAAAGCTAAACTAATAAGGATCCATATAGATGCTGTTTATTTTTCCATCTGGAACAGTCCATGTGGAATTTGGGTTGATAATTGAGAGCAGAATAAATAAACAACCTAATTAAATTACTAAATTATGACTAAACCAGTAAAGTAAATAAATAAGGGTATAAAATGGCCTTGTAAAGGAAAATGATCTATTGAGGTAATTCTTAGCAGCAGAGGACAGAAACGACTGCTAGACTTCTGGATGAAGTTTGAACACCTCAGCCTGACTGTCTGATGTGCGTTTGGGAAAAACCAGCTTTGTTGATGTTTGTTGATGGTTCAGATTCTTGCACACCTGGTTCGGTTTTTCTTCACCTCATGAAACTCTTGTTTCTGGTTCTTTGATTTTGCTTCAAATTGGAAACATCGTTCTTGAAATCGGATGGAAAGCCTATATTCTTCTTCCACACACATCATGTCTGGTGGAAGCAACAGAAGGCTGTGCTGCAGCATCTCCCCTTGTTTACAGCGCTGCAGGTCCTCCCTCCCTCCTCTACTGAGGAAGTAGTAAGTTTGAAATTATGGAATAATTCAATGATTTGTGACAAAGTTCAAATTTTAATCTAAAATTCTTTAAGCTACATGAACCTATTTTATTTACTATTGTTTGTGAAAGAGTAAGATAACATCTGATCTGTCCTTCCCTCAGCTCCTTTAATTCAGCATGTTGGTAACTTTGACTCCCAGTTTTCCTCCACATGAGCTCATGACGGGTCGACCCTTTCCTGGACCACAGAACGGACCAGACCACTGACCTCTGGCCAGACTAGGACTGACAGCTGACAATTTAAAATGACCTACAAGACCTTTTTTCCCTTAGAGACGGCTTTACAGAAGGACCAAGGTGCCTGGAGACCCTGATAGAGGACCATCTCAGCCATCCTTCCATTCTTTAGCACGAGGAGGTGTGGCTCAAAGTCATCAAAAGAAAGTGATCAGAGCTCATCTGAGCTCATCTGGAAGGAACCAGGAAAAGCTTCGACAAAACAAATCAGAATAAAGGGGTAGAATAATCCCCTCTGATTGGTTAATTAACACATAAGTCGTCCACCTGATGTGTTGAGGACCAGCTGCTCTGCAGACCACCCATTGAACCACGTACAAAATGTCGCCTGTATAAGGGACCAACATCAACAGAAAGTTGAAAATGCCCACCTCAAGATGTCTGACATCAGCTTTGGCTTTTTGATATTTTTAATCATACAACATGAATGAGAAGGGAAATGTGTTGTGATGTGTTGTATTTAGTGTTGCGCCGATGCCATTTTTTGGCCCCGATACCTGGCTGTGCAGTATCGGCCGATACCGATACCATAATAATGTAAAAATAATTGCCATCATGGCTTTGTCAAGCCGCTGCCTACCTTTGTGAAGCAGGAAAAAATCTAATACAAAGTGATAATAAAAATAAAAAGTTTTTATTGCCTACCTGGAATGGGTGATAATACAGGTGCTGGTCATAAAATTAGAATATCATGAAAAAGTAGATTGATTTCAGTAATTCCATTTAAAAAGTGAAACTTGTATATTATATTCATACATTACATACAAACTCATATATTTCAGATGTTTATTTTGTTTAATTTTGATGATTACAAATGACAACAAATGAAAATCTCAAATTCATCATATCAGAAAATTAGAATATTGTGAAAAGGTTCAAAATTGATGGCCCCTGGTGCCACACTCTAATCAGCTAATTAACTCAAACCACCTGCAAAAGCCTTTAAATGGTCTTTCAGTCTAGTTCTATAGGCTACACAATCATGGGGAAGACTGCTGACTTGACAGTTGTCCAAAAGACGACCATCGACACCTTGCACAAGGAGGGCAAGACACAAAAGGTCATCGCTAAAGAGGCTGGCTGTTCACAGAGCTCAGTGTCCAAGCACATTAATAGAGAGGCGAAGGGAAGGAAAAGATGTGGTCAAAAAAAGTGTACAAGCAAGAGAGATAACCGCACCCTGGAGAGGATTGTGAAACAAAACCCATTCAAAAATGTGGGGGAGATTCACAAAGAGTGGACTGCAGCTGGAGTGAGTGCTTCAAGAACCACCACACACAGACGTATGAAAGACATGGGTTTCTGCTGTCGCATTCCTTGTGTCAAGCCACTCTTGAACCACAGACAGCGTCAGAAGCGTCTTGCCTGGGCTAAAGAGAAACAGGACTGGACTGCTGGTGAGTGGTCCAAAGTCATGTTCTCTGATGAAAGTAAATTTTGCATTTCCTTTGGAAATCAAGGTCCCAGAGTCTGGAGGAAAAGAAGAGAGGCACTTCATCCACGTTGCTTGAAGTCCAGTGTAAAGTTTCCACAGTCAGTGATGGTTTGGGGTGCCATGTCATCTGCTGGTGTTGGTCCATTGTGTTTTCTGAGGTCCAGGGTCAACGCAGCCACATACCAGGTTTTAGAGCACTTCATGCTTCCTGCAGCTGACCAACTTTTTGGAGATGCAGATTTCATTTTCCAACAGGACTTGGCACCTGCACACAGTGCCAAAGCTACCAGTACCTGGTTGAAGGACCATGGTATCCCTGTTCTTAATTGGCCAGCAAACTCTCCTGACCTTAACCCCATAGAAAATCTATGGGGTATTGTGAAGAAGAAGATGCAATACACCAGACCCAACAATTCAGAAGAGCTAAAAGCCACTATTAGAGCAACCTGGGCTATCATAACACCTGAGCAGTGCCACAGACTGATCGACTCCATGCCACGCCGCATTGCTGCAGTAATACAGGCCAAAGGAGGCCCAACTAAATACTGAGTGCTGTACATGCTCATACTTTTCATGTTCATACTTTTCAGTTGGCCAACATTTCTATAAATCCTTTGTTTTTATTGGTCTTCAGTAATATTCTAATTTTCTGATATGATGAATTTGAGATTTTCATTTGTTGTCATTTGTAATCATCAAAATTAAACAAAATAAACATCTGAAATATATGAGTTTGTATGTAATGTATGAATATAATATACAAGTTTCACTTTTTAAATGGAATTACTGAAATCAATCTACTTTTTCATGATATTCTAATTTTATGACCAGCACCTGTAGTTGAATAAACTTATGGCTCTCAAAATGGTATCGGTGCACTATTTGTTGGTACTCACCGATACCGATACCACCATTTTAGGGCAGTATCGGGGCCCCGTCCGATACTGGTATCGGTATTGGTGCAACACTAGTTGTATTTTAATCAAAGATTAACATTTTTAGTATCTAAGTGTTTGATATTACTTTTCTTGTTAGATGAGCACCTGATGGCTGATGGTCAGTATTGGCAGAGATTTCTGGATTAGAGAATTAACTCGGGTCATCTCAGCTACCATTGGGGAAGAGGAGCGCTGAGATTAAATCCTCCAACTTTTCAATGTGTGCTTTGACTGACCCTGATTCTGAAGAGCTGAACTCGTCATCTGCCTGAAACATCTTTGTGTTATGATTTTAACATTTTGCATAGAGATTGATCCTTTTTTTACTTTTAATGAAGCTCAGAATAATAATTTGACTTACACTTTGTAGACATGAAAGGTCTATTGTTTTGACTGATTTGAACTTTTTTCTTTCCAGGGAAACAAAAAGGGTAACTGAAAATGATAAGAACTAAAAATTAAAATTTTCAGCAAATAGATATTTTACCATAAAGTATCATCATGGGGAAAAACAGTAAATATTTTTGCCAACTAAGGTGTGATTCCAGGGCTTTTTTTTATTGGCAACATATTTTAGCTATCATAATCTTTTCCATAATTTTTGCATCTATTATAATCATTTAACATTTTCCACCGACTTAATGCAGTTGTGGATTTTTGATTTATAAATTTTTAATTATCATTATTTTTCTTACTTTTTTATTTCAGTTTTGTAGTTTTTAGATTTCTTTACATTTATTCACAGTTTTAGTTTTTTAGTTTTTAGCTTTCTTTACATATACTCACAATTTTAGTGTCTTAGTTTTTTATATTCATAAATTTTCCTTTTTTATAATATCGATTACAGAAGGATAATATCCTTTTATAATCGAAAGGGTGGACTGTATCTGAAATTTTTTTTAATCTTTCTTCTATTATATATTAATATTCATATTGACTCACTATAAAAGTTTTCACTCAGTCTGTTCCTCTCTCAAGGTCACACATTTCTCTTAGGCTGGTGTTTGTAGACCACACATTGCTTCTTCCCATAACAAATCAAGTTCTTTCTCAAGGTTTATTCATAACATGTTACTGTTAACCAAAGTGTGTGTAATCTGTTATGACTCTGACTGCTTTCCATTGTTGTAAGTAGGGGGGGACGAATCTTGCCCAGATCAGAACAGAACAGAATGCTATGCCAAGAGGGCTTCATGATGACTGTTCTCTCTTTGCAAAGATTATTAATAAATGTGCCGACTGAGTGAAATTCATCAATCTCCGTTTACTTAAATAGGATGAATAGTTGAATACTTTTTTCCCCACGACACTAGACGAGGTTATCTATGTGTGCTACAAGTTTTGTGGCACTACAATGATCTACAATGTAATTATTGGCTATTATTTGGTTATAATAACAATGAATAAATCTCCAAAAGTACAGTTTGGCCTATCTTCCCAAAGTAAGAAAAAAAGAATGTTAGAACTGTAAATATACAGTCATATGTTTATATAACCATTTTTTTGTGTATTTATTACTGTTATCAAGGCTGCACTTTAAAATATGAAATTGACTAGATCTATTCTAAACGAAATTTATTTTTTGTTTACACTTGTGTATACAAAATGACTAAATAAATCTTTCTAAGTCTCTAAGTCATAAGTAATTCTTGGCTTTTTATATGCTTAAAACAATGAAAAAAAAAATGAGTTTAGCACATTTTCCCAAAGTAACAGTTGTAGTGTGAACTAGATGAGGTTATCTATGTTTGGAGGCACTACAATGATCTATAGTGAAATTATTGGCTATTATATGCTTATAATAAAAAAGACAAAATCTCCAAAAAGTTTGGCCTATCTTCCCAAAGTAAGAGTTATAGTATAATCCTGTTAGGTTTATTCTTTTATACATCATGTGCATTGTTATTTTGTTAGTCAGATTAGACAGAGCAGAAGGCCTTCCTTCACATTGTGCATTTCACGGTATGTACGGAGGTCATCTAATCGGGACAGCCTTCGTGTCTTTTATAATACACAGGATATGGGCACATCTTGGAGCCGGTCTGATAGGAGAGCTACTATATCTGTAACCCTGAAGCATAGAAGCAAGCTGCATGGAGTTCAAGACATGGATGGCATGTCAGTTTCTGATACGGACAGCTAAACATCCACATGATGCAACACAGACTCAGAAGGTATAAGAAGCAGGAGATGACGTTGTTCGGGGCTCAAACTTTGCCGGACGCTCGCGGACGTGATTTTTGAGATCACAGCTGTGCAAGCTCTAAGCATTTTTCTCTGTCCTGTAACGACCTGATCTGGAATAAACTCTGTCATTTTTTACTCCTGTTTTTATAGTCCTATTTTATATGGTTTTACCCAGTTTGAGTTAAGAGTAATAAATAACTTGCTCCCAGGAAAAGAACCGGTGAGGAGGCCCCCGGGGCGCTACAGCCTTTACTTCCAAGGGGACAAATCCTCCTCATTTTAACGATCCAGGTGAGGTTATCTATGTATCCTACAAGTTTGAAGGCAGTACAGTGATCTATAGTGTAGTCATTGCTCATTTTATACTTATTCTAATAATAGAATAGAGGTGTCATTTAGGCTTTTGGAAATTCCTCTGAAAAGTATTATTTTCGAATCCAATGAATGTGATAATAATTCACCTCTCCTTGGTAACACTTTTGAATATTTCTCTCTGATTATTTTGCAACTTGCAGATGGAGCATTTTTGGAGCAGTGTGCTCTCCATAGGGTCCAATCTAATTCTCTCTGTGGGATAGGAGACTCATTTTTAGCAAACTATGGTTGTAGCTCACTGTCTGCCTTGCTCTGGTATCTGTTTTGTAGAATAAATCAAACGCCGAGTTATTAATCTGGAAAAGCTGAATCTGTGAATATTTTTGCCAACTTTACTGCAGTCTTGTGATGCTGGCTGCATGCCTGCAGCGGAAGAGAGATCGCCTGAGTTATATCCCCCCCAAATAAATAACGGTCATTATCGTATAAATGGTCATCATTGTATAAATATTGTTGCTTTCTACAGCTTTCCAGCTCATGCACCTATTTTCATTGTACAGATCAGTTATTGTCTGATCCCTGCGCGGCTGGCTGCGCTGAAATCTTTGCGGTGTTGGTGACACTGATGACGTAGAACTAATTATATTTTTAATTACAAATATGATTTTTTTCCCCCTGCTCTCAGGTAAAACACTCGAAGAGAGATACTTTAGCTGAAACCAAAAGTGAAGGGGGTGGATTTGTTCTCCAGCCACAGCGCTAATGGGGCATTTACATCTGAAAAGGGATTCATGAGTTGATAAGCACCGCAGGGGGATTGGAGTCTGACGAAAATTCTTGTATCTCCGGGACTTTTAGTTTTAGGCCCCGTCCACACGAAGTCAAAATGAACACGAAACGCTGATATTTTCCAAAACGGAGACGTAAAATAAATGTGAGCGTCCACACGAATGCATGAAAACGCTGCAAAATGTATGCAAGGCCTGTAAGTGGCGCTGTGGTGCCAAAGCAAAAATAAGCGACGAAATGTTAGGCATGGCACTAATATTTATACATGGTTGCCCTGCGGGTCCATTTTCGTGGTTAAGTCAAATTCAGGTGCTGAACTATGTCGTCGATATTGCTCTGTTCTTCCTGGAGATATTCCAGAAGAAGAAGATTCTGTTGTAAGCCCGACAGCAGGGTGAGTAGCATTAGCAGCAACGGCGCCATTGTTGTTGTGATGTGTCGCGCATGCGTGTTTAGAGGCGACGCTATGATGCATGCGTGTAAAAAAAAAAATATGTGGTTAGAGCGTAAAGATGGAAACGCGAAAACGGCGTTTCGAAATCTTCCCACTCTGGAGGCTGAATAAAAAAAAGATCGTTTACAGACCCCCGAAACGCCGGCTTCGTGTGGATGAGAGGCTGGTTTGGTGAAAAACTTGTGCGTTTAGGCCAGGGTTCGTCTTCTTGTGGACGGGGCCTTAATGCCACCCAGACAACTGTGACTAACCCTAAATGTGTGACTCTTGGCAGCACGCACGCGGAGGAAGAAATGCACCCCCATTTCACCTTGAAGGTCACTAACGGGGAGCAAGCCAAAAAATCTGGATCCAATGATAAGAAAGGCTCTAATTGTCAGTGATTGGCAGATGGTGCGGGGTTCTCCCCTGATGACTTACAGCCCCAGCTGCAACACTTACAAGCTCCTTTATGAGGGCCAACTAAGAATAAATTTGGAGATGTAAACAGGAGCAGAACACATGGGAGGGAGAATACAGATTCAGAAGAGGCCCTAAGGTTTCTGGAATTAGTTCGGCAGGCGTAGTGGTTAAAGGGGCCTTATGATGTAGGCCTGTGCACTGATGTTAGCCCGCTCTTTTTAGAAATGAAATCTGAAAAGTAATACATCAACCAGAATTTCCGCTCTCGGCTGAGAAGGCAGAAGGGATATGGGGTACGATTGCCGGCCTTTTGTCATCCGGGGTACTAACTTTATGCAGTTCTCCTTACAACACTCCCATCTCACCTGTTGCTAAACCTGGGAAAAATTGTTACCGGTTAGTGCATGACCTCAGAAGAATAAAAGGAGGGCTTAAGTCCACACATTACGACACGCCAAATCCGTACATGATGCTTTCGAATCTGGAAAATGATTACAGATTTTTTACTATGCTTGATCTCGCTAACGAGTTCTTTTTTATACCCATCCCGGAAAGTTGCCGGGAGCTTTTGGCTTTCACGTTTGAGGGTCAACAATACACGTATACCAGTTTACCGCAGGGATTGACCGACAGCCCGTCCCACTTTAATCCTGTTTTACAAAAATTTATGGTGACATTTCAACATCCTCTTTTGGACAGGTGCTATGTGCTGCAGTACATGGATGACATTCTCCTTGCAGGGCAGACAGAACTCGAGGTGGGTCAGTTGAGTGCAAATTTTTTTGGCATGGCTGGGGTCTAAGGGTTTTAGAGTCTCTGGAGTAACAGTGCTGCACACCATGAGTGGTGTTTCTAGGAAGGGTGATAATCTCAGCTAGAGTGGGGATTACGGAAGCACATAAGAGGAGCATTCTCACGCATACGAAACCAAGCACGGTACGTGAGCTCATGTCATTTTTAGGAATGGCAAATTATAACAGAAATTATGTGCCTGACTTTACAGAAACCGCAGCACCTTTGAGGAAGATGCTTATGGCGGCTGGACACAGTAACCTATAAGCACCGGTATGTTGGAATATGCAGGCAAAACAGGCGTTTATACTGCTAAAACCATGTTTGAATGAAGCAACAGAATTAGCATCCCCTGATTTGAAAAAAAAATTTGAATTGGATGTAAAGGAATAAGAGGGTTTTGTGTCCTCTGTGTTTTGTCAGCAGGGCAACATGGGGAGGCGGGTTCTGTGTTATTACAGCACTAAGCTGGATCCCGTAGAGGTCGGACACCCAACATGCACCACAGCACTTTGTGCTATTGCTAAAGCAATAAAGGGAACCTCATGTCACAAGGGGACAGGACACCAGGGGCCACACACATCATGCGTTAGTAAGTTACATTTCAGGCAACAAGTTCACCCTTGGCAAACATCATACATCCAAAATGCAGGAAGTTTTACTCCAGCCAAATGTGTTCTATACTGATACAGAAACCAACATGGCAGCTCCCACCATGGATTGTTTCCCTCACGTCTATGAGGCACTGGTGAGGGACGAGATGAATCTTTTCCCTTCTGTTTCAGTGGACCCCATAGACGAAGCAATTGACATTTTCACAGATGGTCATAGTCACACAAAATCAGGGGGAGGAGTGGTGGCATCTTATGCAGTTGTTTCTTCCTCTGCCAGACATAGTCCTGTTGCCGGGTACACGTGGCACACGCCCCATCATCCGTGCCTGTATTTTCATGAAGAAAAAAAGCTGAACATGTCATGATGGGTTACTGAGAGGCCCAAGATGCAGAACACCACGGAGACAGGAATAAAAGTTTAACAGGTTTATTGGTTCACAAGCACAATAAAATAGCACGGGCACTGGTTCAGGCCTGGGGGCTGGTTCACTGGAGTCTGTGTGGGAGACAGTTCAGTTAGCGTTGGTTCAGTTGAGTTTGGTTCTTAAGGTTTTCAGGTTTGTACCTTGAGGAGTCCTGATAAAGCCTTGAGGGAGGAACTGTTGGGTCCGGAGATAGTTTTGTTCAGCAGAGTCCGATAACTGCTTCAGCGTCTTACTTCTAGTGGAAAGGCAGACCTTGGTTCTGAGTTTCCAGCTCTTAGTCCAGAGCTGCATGGGAATCCAGAGAAGAGTCTTCAGGTTTGGCTCAGAGGGTAGGCTCGACAAGTTAAGCTCTTCCAGAGCTTCACAGGAGAAAAACAGGATTCCTGAAAGCAGAGACAAAAAGGTTAGAATCCAATCTGGATTCAATGGCAACAAGAAGGTTCTTAGAAGATACTAGGCTTAGGTGCTAACCAACTGGATTTAACACTGCGGCGTCGAGGCAAGGTCTGAAGACAGCTTATATACTGTGGATCCCCTGATGATGAGATGCGTCTCAGGTGTGCCGAAGGCTCAACTCAGGAGGATCCATGGCGGACTCTGCTGGAGAGAGATGGAACTTCTCCAGCTCCCAACAGTACCCCCCCCCTCAACGACCGCTTGGCGGTCCGGAAGATGTCGATGGGAGGGAGCGCTCATACTCCTCGATCAGCGATGGGTCGAGGATGTAGGAACCAGGAACCCACTGGCGATCCTCTGGACCGTAGCCCTCCCAATCGACGAGGTACTGCCAACCGCGACCTCGCCGACGGGAGTCCACGATCCGGCAGACAGTGAAAGCCGGATGTCCATCGACTTCTAGGGCGGGTGGAGGGGAGTCGGATGGAGGGCACAAAGGACTTGAGATGACTGGTTTGACCTGAGAGACGTGGAACGTGGGGTGGATGCGGAGAGTCGGGGGAAGTTGAAGGCGTATGGCTGATGGGTTGATGACCTGGATAATTTTGTAAGGACCGATGAATCTGGGTGAAAGTTTACGAGACATCCCCTTAAGGGGGATGTCCCGGGTGGACAGCCATACCTCCTGTCCAACCGAGTACTCTGGGGCAGGGCGTCTCTTAGAGTCGGCAAAGCGTTTGGTCGTTTCCGTGGAGCGGTTCAGAGTGGCGATGGTGTCTCTCCAGATGCGTTGGGAACGGCGGATGTGCTGGTTAACTGATTTGACCGAAATCTCTCTCTCGTCTGCGGGAAAAAGTGGAGGTTGATAGCCGAGACTGACCTGAAATAGTGACTGACCGGTGGAAGCTGACTTGAGAGAGTTGTGGGCGTATTCGATCCATGTGATGTACTGGCTCCAGTCGGTGGGATTATTGGAGGTTAAACAAGGAAGGGTTGACTCGAGCTGCATGGGAATCCAGAGAAGAGTCTTCAGGTTTGGCTCAGAGGGCAGGCTCGACAAGTTAAGCTCTTCCAGAGCTTCACAGGAGAAAAACAGGATTCCTGAAAGCAGAGACAAAAAGGTTAGAATCCAATCTGGATTCAATGGCAACAAGAAGGTTCTCAGAAGATACTAGGCTTAGGTGCTAACCAACTGGATTTAACACTGCGGCGTCGAGGCAAGGTCTGAAGACAGCTTATATACTGTGGATCCCCTGATGATGAGATGCGTCTCAGGTGTGCTGAAGGCTCAACTCAGGAGGATCCATGACGGACTCTGCTGGAGAGAGATGGAACTTCTCCAGCTCCCAACAGAACATATAGACAGACTCTGCACACATGGTAAAAACATTGCACCTAGATCTAAAACATTGGCTAAGAACTGATTTTTTTGACTACCACAGGAAAGGTAGTCAAACACGTTACACATATGCTGCACCTAAAAGAGCTTTGACAAAACCAGAACAGGTTGCCATTGTGAAGTGTTCTGCACATCAGTCCGGCACTTCAAAGGTTATACTGGCTGCGAAAAATGTTGCTGGGTACAAGACAAAAACAGAACCTAAATCGCAGCTGCTTCAGACATCCGTAGCAGCACAGGACACAGGGTTGATGGAAATCATTGATATGCAGACAGCTGCAGCCCCGAATGAAAAACAGGCATGGGTGGAGAAGGTAGCATTGGGGGACAAGGCAAATGGGGTATGGACTCACATGACGGGAGACATGATCTTGACTTCCTGTTTGGGCCTGTTCAATTCCTGTTTGGAGTAACTGAGTGTTGTTGCTGTCCATATGATCTTCATCTGAAGTTAAGTTATTTTTTCTGTGATATCTCTGTATCTAAGTAACTCCAATTGACCAGAACTACTTTAAAACATAGTGCCTTCTGCTGCACGTTTCTACTGAGCATTTGTCAGTTTCACACGGTTTTATTTCTGGTAGTAAGGAGAAGCCAGCCTAGGCTAGCGTTAGCTTAACATCACTATGGCTTCTCTCTCCCCCTCCCTTGACTCTTTTTCAGTGCTTCCTTCTTCCTCTCCTCTCTCCTGCTCTCTTTGTCAGATGTTCAGTTATTCCTTTGCCTCCTTTAGTGATAGATTGAGACTTCCTTTATTGTCATTGCACAAAAAACACAAGGTGAATCTTGACAATGAAATGTCGATTACTTGTCTACCAGTGTAACAGAGCTAAACACCCACAGTGTTTTTAGATATTTTTATAATTTTATTTACCTATTCCATATTATATGTTTCATGTTGCACGGTTGTACCATAAAATATTCCTAGTTTGTGAACTCCTTCACTAAAAATGGCAATAAACCTGATTCCGATTCTGATTCTGATTCTAAGACCTTATTCCTGCACATTAAATATGTTTTCTATGAGTAAGAGCTAGCTATACACAGGGTAAGAGTATACAGTATATATACAAATATATTGCAATGAGTTATTGAAGAAGTAACATCTATAAATAAATATTGCAGAGTTATTGAATGAAAAGAGTTATTGAAAATGAAACATTAAATTGAAGACAAAACTAAACTATGGTGCATGTATTGCCCATGTCCATGGGGGAGGAGTGTTATGTGGCGTTAAGCAGTCTGATGGCCGGGGGGAAGAAACTGTTCAGTAGTTTGGTTGTTCTGCAGAAGATGCTGCGGAACCTTCTGCCGGACGCCAGGGGGGAAAAGAGTCCATGGTTGGGCTGGGTGGGGTCGGAGAGGATCTGGTGAGCCTGGGGTTGGCAGCGCCTGTCCGCAATGTTCTTGATGCAGGGGAGCGGCGCCCCTGTGATCTTCTCCCCTGTCCTCACCACCCTCTGTAGAGACTTCCAGTCAGACGCCCTGCAGCTCCAAGACCAGATGGAGATGTAGCTGGTCAGCAGGATCTCGATGGTCCCACTGTAGAAGGTCTGAAGAATGGGGGGCGGGAGGGATGCTCTCTTAATCTGACGCAGGAAGTGCAGGCGCTGCTGGCCCTTCTTCACCAGTGAGGAGATGTGGGGTGACCAGCTGCAGGTGAAGACGTCAGAGGTGTTGTTCCCCACTCTGACAGCCTGGGTTCTGTCAGTGAGGAAGTCCAGCAGCCAGTTGCAGAGGGGGGTGTTTATTCCTAGGGGGGGCAGTTTGCCTACCAGGTCCTGGGGGATGAGTGTGTTGAATGTTGAGTCCAGGAATAGCATCCGCACCTGGGTGTTCTTCTCCTCCAGGTGCTCCAGGCTCGGGTGGACAGCAGTGGAGCCTGCATCCTCTGCTCTGCACTTAGACTGGTATGCAAACTGGAACAGGTTGTGTGATGGTGTCACTTTCTTCCCAGGGTTGGTGTTCAGCTACTCATATCTTCCGAAGAAGTTGTTGAGCTCTTTGAGGAAGATAATGGTATGCGTAATAACTGTAGTATTTTTGTAGCTTTGGAGGAGAGGGTGTCAGAGTTAAAATCCAGGCTTCAGGCTGTTGAACAGCCAGGAGTTAAAGTAGGCTCCCCACATAGCTGTCCTCCAAAAGTGCCTGAGCAGCCAGGCGATTGGGTAACTGTAGGCAGAAAGTGTAGTCGCGGATCTTTGCCCACTGGTCACCACCAACCCGTTCATATTTCTAACCGGTTTTCCCCACTCAGTGACACACCCATTGAGAAGCCCCGCTTTGGTGATTGGGAGCTCCATAGTCAGAAACGTGGCAGTAGAGACACCAGGGATCATAGTCAAATGTTTGCCGGGGGCCAGAACGGGCGACATCAAATCCTACCTGCAACTGCTGGCTAAGGATAAGGTTAAAAACAGTAAGATTGTTATTCACGCTGGTGGTAATGACACCCGGTTACGCCGATCAGAGGTCACTAAAATTAGTGTTGCTTTGGTTTGTAAGTGTGCCAAAACAATGTCGGAGTCCGTCATTTTCTCTGGTCCCCTCCCTGATCTGACCAGTGATGACATGTTTAGCCGCATGTCGTCATTCAACCGCTGGTTGTCTAGGTGGGGTCCTGAAAACAACGTGGGCTACATTAATAATTGCCAATCCTTTTGGGGAAAGCTTGGTCTGATTCGGAGAGCAGCATCTATTCCACTTTGGATGGTGCAGCTCTTCTTTCTAAGAATCTGGCCACATTTATTAGTCCTTCAAAACCCTGACCCCCCAGGGTGCAGACCAGGAAGCAGAGTTGTAGTTTAACACACATCTTGTGGTGGTTTTCAATGGTAAAATATCAAAAATCAGGACACCTTCAGTCGATCATCTGATTGCCCCAGGACGGGAGAAGAAGCATTTATTTCAAAGATCAAATTGACAGGCTGTCCACTTATCGAGCGCTGAACATTTCAACAGAACACATCTGGCTTTTCTCAACTCTCATTCAAATCTGGGCGTTTATATAGTTTCAACATTGCACGGTGTGGATGCACGCGCACGACTGGACGCTCTGTAGAACCTTCTGGGAGTTCTTGTCCTGTGACCCGATTGCATGCGCGTGGGCCTGAAAGACCCTGCTTTGTCAAGACTTGTGACTTCTAGTTTGTAAACATCCTGTTATTGGCGCATGACTTCCAGCTCGCAAACAACTTGTTATTGCAAAGATTGGCGCATGACCTCCAGCTCGTAAACATGTTGTTATTGCCAAGATTGGTGCATGACTTCCAATCCTGCTTGCTCTGTGTTATCAAGTGAGCTTAAGGTCACAATAACATAAGACAACACAATATGCTTCTATATTCCCTCCTGTAGTTCATTGAAAATGAAGTACCAACGAGATGCTGCATAGTGGTGGTAATATTACGCAACTAAGTGCACTTACATGAATGTAAAGTATAAATGAAACGGTATCTAAGTGTTACAGAAGCAGCCCAGTATGGATGCAAGTTGAGAAAAACAAATTAAATGAAAAATAAAGTATCATGATTAATAACAAAACTAAAGTGAATAACAAAACAAAGTGAATATTACTGAACCTTCAAAGAAAGATCATCATTTTCCACATGGCCATGATTCGATTAGTATGGGATCGAAAACCCCTTTTTCGTCCTGTGGGCATCTTACTCTGTCATTTCATACTCATGTAAGAGGAAACTATCCCATCAACCCATGCTTCCCCCAAACATCCATCCATCCTCCGGCGTCGGCCGTAGCACAAATCGCATCCTGACCATGCTACTCACGATGATCTGTGAAACCAACACTGTTTGAACCCTTCAACCCAATCTTGATATTACTTAATATGTGAAAGATAACTATTCAAAACATTTCAAATAACTCAAAGTTAGTTATAGTGTATTGTAGTATATAAGGCTAGGTAAATGAAAGGAAACAAAAAATAATAAAAAAGAATAAGTAAGTCAGTCAGTCAGTCAGTCTGAGTCCCCAGTCCTCTAAACAGCCGCCCATGTATAGCTTACCATGTAAAATAATAAGACAGTAATACAGATTATAATGCAGAATAATAATAGCATAATACAGATTATAATGTAGGATAATGGAACGATACATCATCAGGATTATTTTACTGAATACAAAGTGATTTATGTTGGTGATTTCTTCTTATCTGTGAAAAATCAAAAATATAGTTCTTTCACTTCCAGGGCTCATCCCTGGCCTTCAAAGCATGAACACAGGAGCATGCGTTCACGCCTTCAGCATTCTTGCAGCGGCTGTTGGATGGTTCATAGTTAGGCAGTCCCTGGTCCCGGGTCGGTCGTCATCCATTTGTAAACCGTCATCGTTATCCATCTCCTCATAATAGGCAAGATGCAACACACAAGCAGAAAAAACACAATCAGTGTAATTGTCACAATCACCCCAGTCTTAACTGCAAGTGCTCCCCATTCTCCTAAAATTTGCTCCAGGCTCTTTAAGGACAAACCACTATGGCCAGCATTTTGTTGCATTTCTATTTTTAGCTTGTTTAGTTTAGCTAATACTGTGTGAAAGGTTCCTGTTGGTGCAGTATTCAAAGGTATGTAAGTACAGCATTCGGTACCAATAAGATGACACACTCCCCCCATTTTGGCCAAAATATAATCTAAAGCTTGTCTGTTTTGAATTGCCATTCTACTGGTCTCATGTAATTGGTCACCTATTGCCATAAATCCTTCCACTGTGAAGTTAACCATTCTTTGTTGATTATAGTAAACATAGTTTATCCATTCAACGTTTTTATTAATTGCAACCCAAGGCACAATGGATTCTAGTCCTGCAATGACCTCATGTCGTGCTTTGAATTCATTTGGGATACCTCTAGGCTGTCCAATTAAATCCAAATAAACCTCTTCATTAAGTCCGTAATTCTGTATGCTTCTGCGAGATCTTGTTTTGTCGCTCTCTAACCCAATTAAGTCTTTAACTCCTTCATACACTAGGTAATGGGTACCTTCATTCTAACTAAGGCACAGAGTCCAACCCACTTAAGGGGTAAGGTGTTGACCAGAATATCTTCACCGCACATCCAGTAACTGTCTGCTACTGGGTGTGTTTGATCTCCTAAGAAAAACAAAGTTGGGATCGTCATAGTTATATTTTCACATTGTTGTTCCGCAAAGTCAAAGCTTTCATACCATATGGGTTTTTCTACAAAAACAGGAGTTACATTTGCATGTTTAAACCATGACACCACCCATGTTGTATTGCATTTCACTGTAGTATTACCTACATTGATTCCTCCATTGTCTGCAAAACCTCCACTGGCGAAACATTCGTATTCTGCACTATAATCAATTTCATAATTAGTAGGTGGGGCACCTTGTGTGGTGCTGAGGTTGAATTCAGCACACAAAGACTCAAATCTGTGTCCCTCCCAGTTTTCCAAGTATTGATGAGAATTTCGTGAACCATACAATAGTCTGCAACTTATCCCGCACATAGGTAATTTAAAGAATGGCACAACATCATTTCCGGGAGTAAACTCACCTTTTTGACATTTACTTCTTTGCACCTCTGCACATTCTACAGAATTGTATTTTTCTGGAATAACAATCGGGGCTCCTCCAGGAGCACCGGAACAGATTAAACAATCATTTGCTGTTAATTCCTTAGCCGTATACCATAACCAATTATACCATGTGTTCTGAACTGCCCTTTGCCATAGAGCATCACCTCTTGGTCTAAACCCATACCATCTAATGTCATGTAATCTATTCACAGATCTTGGGGTAGCAATATTTGTATGGCGTGCATTATAAAATGTATCAAGGTCTCCCTGATAATCGCGGCAGCCCTGATTTTCAGAACAACCAAACTTGTTTGATCCCCCAACCTTTCTGGTTGTTCCTTCTTCTACAGGTGGCAGTGTCACCACTACAGTCTCCTCTTTTAATGGTGATTGGTCGTCTACATTATTCGGTTGGTTATTATTTTGGGATGTTTTGGCATCGCCTTCTTCCTGTTTGACATCATCTGCTGAGATGCATGTTGATTGATGATCTACTTCTGTCTGCTTATCTATATTATCATTAGCATTCCTCCCTTCCTTATTTGGGGAAGGCGTTGTTTTAAAAGTTGTAGTCGTCGCACTAGTTGTGGTAGGTGCCTCTCGTGTGGGTGGAGGGTCATCTATTTTAGTGGGAATTCGGGGTGATGGGCCCTTATTATGCACTTCACTAGAAATCGGGAGCTGTTCTAAATTTGGAAGGTCTGCATTTATACGTCTTACTTGATCTCCATGTCCTGGTGTTGTCATAGAAATGTCGTCCTCTGGAGGAAAATTTGGAGAGCATCTATCGTCCTCTAGAAGAGTCTCATCTTCTGGGGTTGCCCATAGAAGACTGGACTCTATTCTCTCACCATCTGTTGATTCTACTCTTAACTCATATTCCTTCCCTATAAGGAAAGCTATCGCATCTGCTTCAACAAACACACCACAATTCGTCTTTCTAACCCCTAGGTTACAGTTTATACCTTTTTCATCCTGTATCTTTTCATCAGGGAATGCAAATGAACCACACATTTGCCGTCTGTTAATGCCAGGCAACAAGCTAGAAATTATGAAGTTTCTTTTTGATAGGTCATAGTCTGCATCTTTATCTGCAACCTTTATCATTATTCTTCCTTTTGCCTTAGTTACTTCACCGTCTAAATCAGTTATCCTTATGCGAGTTAGCTCACCTTCTCCTTGTACCTTTGCGTTTGTATTAGGGTTAGTCATTAACATGTTATAAGTATAAGTGTTGTCATATGCTAACCTGGGTTCTGTTTTTACTACTATATCAAAACCAAAGTCCGTTATATAAAACGTGATTTTACAGGGACCTGCTGTCCTTACTTCTCTGTCTTCTTCCTGTCGTCTCCCACACAATACCCTCGAGTCATGTTTTACTTCTGCTTCAAAAAGAGTGTTAGAGTCGAGGACGGCCTCAGTATCAACTATCCCAGCTTTCCATATCCACTTTAATTCTGCTTGTCTAATCGTGCGTTTTTTATGGATAAATATTGGACTGTTTGAACTTTTGCTAAAACTAGTATGTTCTATTTTGGCTGGCAGAAATAGTGGCATGTGCTTGTCTGGATTGTCATTGCGTGTGTTGTACTTATCTAATTGTTTGGAGATGGATCCCTCCTGTGATGCTGTCATCACACGTCATCTGGCCAGAAGCTTCTTGGTCTTTGGTCTTCTGTAGTCAGGTCTCAGGATCGGGACTTCTTGTCGTTTAGTCGAGATTGGCTGGTTCCGTGGTGTCTGTTGCACACTGCGACAGTCCATCTCTGTCTTCGCTGTCACCAGGTTCAGCACTTCTGCCAACACCCATAGCTGAACAAGTGTCAGTAACATCCTCATCGTCACCACCTGTTTGTTCACACACTTCACTTCTATCTTTCTTCACTTCGTCTTTCTTATGAAGTTTAGTGCAGTGACTGAGGTGGTACCAAACGTTACTCCCCTCTATTTGTATTGCGGTTGGAGTTGCTCGCGTGACCACATGTGGACCGTCCCATCTCACGTCACTCCACTTGCACCGGAACCGCTTAACAAAAACCTGGTCCCCTGGCTTCTTCACCACAGTCTCTGGAGTGGATTGTCTGGCCTTTTCCTGCAAATAGATAGCTCTATGGATGGCAGTTAGTTGTTCAACATAACTTTTCATCTCTGTTTGCATTTGTTCAAGAGCAGAGCCCTCAAACGGCAGCCTCCATTGAGGCACAGGCATTGGTCTGCCAGTAAGCATTTCATGCGGGGTTAAATGTGTACTTCTATGAACTTGCATGCGGTAGCTCATAAGTGCTAGTGGCAAAGCATCAACCCAGTTAAGCTTAGTAGAAGCACAAATTTTCAATAGTTTTGCTTTCAAAGTACCGTTAACTCGTTCCACGAGGCCTTGGCTTTGAGGGTGGTAAACCGCACCCAGTCGCTGCTTAATCTGCAACTTTTTCAACACGCCTTTTAATGTTTTCTGTACAAAAGCCGGACCGTTATCAGAACTTATTTCAGAGGGTATCCCAAACCTTGGAATCACCTCATTTGCCAAAAACTTGATTGCTGTTTCTGCTCCCATTGTTTTTGATGGAACAGCCTCAACCCAACGGCTGAATCGATCAATAACAACAAGCATGTATCATTTACCATTGACAGATTTTATCATGTCAACATAGTCCATCACCAGGTGTTTAAAGGGTCTTCTGGAACTGGTATGTGACCTGTTGGTGATTTAATGCCTTTTCGAACGTTATGTTGTGCACATATTTCACATTGGCTCAAAGTTTCGTCAACCAATGCTCGCATGTATGGAGACCAATAACCTAGTTCGTTCAACTTGTTCAACACCTTTCCTCTATCACAATGATCTGGTCCATGTGATTCTGAAATTAACACTGTCAAAAGTGCCACTGGTGCCACCAAATGGCCAGTCTGTGACCTCCACAAACCTTTGTCACTTTCTGTACACCCTCTTTTCGCCCAAAGAGCCCGTTCAGCTGGACTCGCTTCCTGTTGCATCAGAATTAAATCTTCAGGTGTCACAAGAGGTTCTAAAGATGTGACTGTTGCTATAACAGCGGTCTGGCACCTGGATGCCTTCTTAGCGGCTTCGTCTGCTGCATTGTTTCCCTTCACTGTCAACTCACTGCCTCTCATATGCGCCTTACACTTTACTATTGCCAGTTTAGAAGGAAGCATCATTGCAGCGATCAGTTCTGTCAGTTGTGTTTTATGGTGTACTGGAGTACCGTCTGCTCTCCTGAAACCTCTCTGCTTCCACACAGCAGCGAACAGATAACAGACACCATGTGCATAAGCTGAGTCTGTATAAATGTTTGCTACTTTTCCTTTTGCTAACTTACATGCTTCTGTCAGAGCTTTAAGCTCTGCCAACTGAGCCGAGCAAGGTTGCTCACACATTTCAGCTTTAACTGTCACAAAATCATTACCTTTCTGTTCAACCACTGCAAATCCTGCATGGTTACCCAAGTGATCCCTGAAACAGGAACCATCAACAAAGTATGTAACTTCAGCATTCATTAGCGGGCTCGACTCCAAGTCTGGTCTTAGTCTGGTATACTTCATTGTTTCTGCTACACACTCATGAGGTTCTCCCTCAAATGGGAGAGGGATAGTGTTGGCAGGGTTTGTAGTGTGACATCTTTGGATGGTTATGTCTGGATATGTCAGAAGTGGCATATACTGTAAGCATCTTGCCTGTGTTATTACAAATTTACCATGGTTTATCAATTCAGCAATCTTGTGGTGTGTCAAGATGGTCACTGGATAACCCATAGTGATGGTGGCAGCTTTCTCATAAGCATGATAGACTGCTGCTAGTCCCTGATAACATGGTGGCCATCCTTGTGCCACATTGTCCAGTTTAGTACTATAGTAGGCGATAGCCTGTTTTCGACGACCCTCACAGCTTTCCTGCATTAGTACTGCTGAAACATACATGTCTTGTCTGTTAGCCACATATAGGTAAAATGGTTTTTCATAATCTGGCATTGCCAGTGTTGTTGCAGTCTGCATGTCTTGTTTTAGTGATTCAAAAGCTATTTTTGCTTCTGGTGTCCATTTCAGTAAAGATTTTAGTGACTGGTTCTCTGACTCCTTCATGAGTTCTCTAAGTGGCGCTGTTTTTTCTGCATAGCCATCTATCCAGTCTGCATTGAAACCTGTCATTCCCAGGAACGTCATCATCTCACCGACTGTTCTTGGGCATGGGGCTTTACTCACACCTTCCAGCTGGGAAGGCGAGATAGCAATACTGCCCTGCGAAATCTGTCTACCTAGGTACTCAACTTGCGGTTGACAGTATTGTAGCTTTGTTTGTGAAACTTTGTGTCCTCCTTCAGCCAATCGCTGAAGTGTGTAGTTATATACTAATCTTTAAAGTTCACACTTAAAATATGGATCAGAGAAAATGAAACAATCACTCAGACACCGAGCCAGCAATGAAAGCTTGCAATTGAAATCAGAAAAAACAATAAATCTTTGTCTGCAATTTAAGTTCACACAATGGAGCGCTATGTTCGAAAGTTATTTACCACACACAATGTCTTCATAAGATAAAAAAAAAAAAAAAGGAAAAGCGAACCAAGCTTCTGTATTTGAGAAGGGAGGGGTTGTGAGTCGGAGCACAAGTGGGAGGAGAAAGGGTGGGTAGAGCAAGAGAGAGAGAGTGGGAGGAGAAAGGGTGGGTAGAGCAAGAGAGAGAGAGTGGGAGGAGAAAGGGTGGGTAGAGCAAGAGAGAGAGAGTGGGAGGAGAAAGGGTGGGTAGAGCAAGAGAGAGAGAGTGGGAGGAGAAAGGGTGGGTGACTGTTCAGGGAAAAAAAAGGAAGAAAAAGGAAGAAAAACGTATGATTCTGTGTCGTAACTTAAAACAACCAACTTTGTTATATCCACACCGTATGTAACAATTCGCTTTATGATATTTGACAACTTTTCAACCCAGAATGTCTAAACATATGATAGTTAAGGCTTTCGTTGGAACGAGCAAACGGACACCTTTCCACAGCAGTCAGGCACATGCAGATTTAGAAAATGTGACGCAGCAAGCAATAAAAGGCAAAGCAGACGTCTTTTGAAAAATTTAACAGTGATCACTTTCTTTCTTAGTTTAATCTTAAATGTTTTTTGTTTTTTATTTATCCAATTCTTTTCTCTGTTAACTTTATCTCTTTATTTTTTAGACTCTTGAATACCTACCTTATTGCCTCAGGACACTGTTTTTCAGCCGAATTAAATTACAGTGAGTGATTAAGCAGATCCGATTACAGATCTGAATGAGGTTTTAAATTTAAACAGATGTTTTAGTGCGCACTTAGATTTCTTATCACCACACACTCTTGCAAACAGCACCAGTCATATAATCACACATTCACCTCAGAGCTCTTAGACATTCATACCATTACATGCCATGGCAATTAATCGGTTGTGCACAGAATTCTTTAACTTCATAGACCCAAGCAGCCAATTTAAACTAATTTGCATGCACTTTCCAACTCTTTTATCAACTTTCCGGTCTGACAACATCAACACAGAGCCAAGCTGCCCTGCTATTTCTTTCTCCAGAGATAAGCAACTTCAACAACTGAGATCTCAATATAGTCCTCTAGACTCAGGCCTTTTTTCAACAACAACAGTCGAACTGCAACTCGGCGACATATTCTAGGAAATTTATTTCCTCACTAGAATGAGATATACATATTAGTTGCATCATTCATAATGATACATCACTTATAATCCGTGACCGCCAGTTTCCACCAATTTCTATAAAGTTATGGTGCAATCTCGCTTCAGCAGATTACTATTAATCATCCAAAAACAAAAATCCGAGCCAGTTCTCGACAGCTACTATTTATCTCAAGATGCCAATTTATGCTGCAGCAAACATCCAGTGGCAAACAGACAATCGCCTGATACTGTTAGATGTGCGGGTAGCTTCCAAACAGCTTAAGTGATCTGCTTTATATCAGTCATTAAAATAGGAGCAAGGGATTTAACTCACCGTTCTCCTGATGACTTCAGATGGGGCCCCACAGCTCACTCCAGCTGGCTGGAAGCTCCCGCACGATATGATGATGGTATTCGGTTCTTTTCTCAGCCAGGCCAATGCATCAAAATGTGGTGGTTTTCAATGGTAAAATATCAAAAATCAGGACACCTTCAGTCGATCATCTGATTGCCCCAGGACAGGAGAAGAAGCGTTTATTTCAAAGATCAAATTGACATGCTGTCCACTTATCGAGCGCCGAACATTTCAACAGAACACATCTGGCTTTTCTCAACTCTCAGTCAAATCTGGGCGTTTATATAGTTTCAACATTGCACGGTGTGGATGCACGCGCACGACTGGACGCTCTGTAGAACCTTCTGGGAGTTCTTGTCCTGTGACCCGATTGCATGCGCGTGGGTCTTAAAGACCCTGCTTTGTCAAGACTTGTGACTTCTAGTTTGTAAACATCCTGTTATTGGCGCATGACTTCCAGCTCGCAAACAACTTGTTATTGCAAAGATTGCCGCATGACTTCCAACTCGTAAACATGTTGTTATTGCCAAGATTGGTGCATGACTTCCAATCCTGCTTGCTCTGTGTTATCAAGTGAGCTTAAGGTCACAATAACATAAGACAACACAATATGCTTCTATAATCTCTGCAGCTTCTCTACTGTTAGCCACTCTTTACTTCACAGGTGTCAGAGTCATTCCAGAAAGGGCCGTGTGGCTGCTGGTTTTCTTTCCACCCAAGCAGTAGCACACCAGACTCCATTCATCTCATCAAGGTGAGTCTAGTCTTAACCTGATGACTTGATGGGATGAATGGAGTCTGGTGTGCTACTGCTTGGGTGGAAAGAAAACCAGCAGCCACACGGCCCTTTCTGGAATGACTTTGACACCCCTGCATTACTCCATCCAGAGAGTGTGTTGCCCACGACCAAAATCTAATAAATTAGCAAATAATACCAAGTAAATCATGATAATCTAATTAAAATGAAAATAACTCTGGAGACTTCCGGTAATAGCGGCAGAGTGATCACATGCCTGCAGTTTGCTCCCTGACCATTTTTAACTTTAACACTTTTTGACCGATTTTCTTTTCAGCAACACTTTTGAAACAAAAATGAGCAAAACCCACGGGACTTGTCAAGGAAAAAAACAGCCTCAGCTGACTCAGCACTTCAGCCCACAGGATAAAGACACTAGCAAGGCAGAAGCTAGCAATGTAGCAACAGGTGGTGCACAACCGTTAACACTGGACATGCTCATCGGTGAACTTCAGAAATTGCACAAAGACGCAACAGGTGAACTCACCTCCTCCCTGAACACTGCCATGGCTCCTATCCAAGCTTCTCTGCAAAAGATCGCTGATACAGTAGCCTCACACACAGCTACCATCTCCGTAATGGAATCAGCCCTCACTTTCCACTCAGATGACCTGACGACTCTGCAACACGAAGTGGCTGCGCTGAAGTCCAAGGTGGAGACCAACACTCAGACGAATGAAAAGCTACAGCGGGCAGTCAAGGACCTGATTTCACACTCCAAACGGCAGAATCTATGTGTGATTGGCATCCCTGAAGGAGCGGAGGGGACCGATGCTCGTCTTTTCATGACCACGCTGTTTAAGGACGTGACTGAAGGCGCTTTACAAGATTCGACATTTGAACTGGACTGAGCTCACTGCAGCCTGGGGCCGAAACCGCCGCAGGGTTCCCGGCCCATTATTGTGCGCTTTCATAGCTACATCCAGAAAGGGAAGGTGCTGCTGTGGGCCAAGAAAACACGAAGCATCTCAAACCAGGGGCATTCCATAAGGATCTCTGAGGATTTCGGCACTGCGCTCGCCAAGAAACGGGCATCGTTCAACAAAGTGAAGTCTCTCCTCTACAAGGATGGGATACGCTTTGGGCTCCTCTATCCGGAGCGGCTTTGGATCACTGTTGACGGTCAGTCTCGCCTGTTTGACTCCGTGGAGGAGGCGGAGTGTTTCTACCGTGGTATGGACAGTAAGTGAAGACCTGACGTCTTGTTACACACATCTTCTAACTTTCACGGAGCACTACTAGAACTGAGCTTTAGACACTATAGATATATGGTTGGAGCTGGAAGATTCAGCCCAGAGCTGAATTTAGTTACAGACTCATAAATAAGCTCCTTATATGTAAGCTCCAGTTATGAGTAAAAAAAAAAAACAACGTTTGTGCGGTTAAATATTTGTTCAAGATTTCTTATGAAAAGCACAATTCCGTTTGAGTTCTGTTAAGTACCATTTTTTTTTTTTTTTTTTTTACGCTGTTAAAATAGAGGTGTACATATTTCCACAGTTATGTCATGTTGAGTACTAGTTTCTAGCCCAAATGCAGAACACCAGGAGACAGAGGAAAAAGTTAACAGTTTATTGAGGAAACCACAGGTCAGGGATGGAATGCAAGAAACAGATCAGGGCTGGTTACACGGGGTTTACTGTCCAGAGTTTCAGGCTGAGCGTCAGAGGGACGGTACCGGTTGGGTCCAGAGACTGAGGATCAGCAGAGGGCTTAGCAGCGGCAGGAACTGACTTCAGACTTGAGGTTATCCAAGCTCTCTCCCAGAGAGCTGGCGGGCAGGTTCAGGCGATTGGATCTTCTGGTTTGGCTTCTCAGAGCAGACAGGCAGGGGACTGCTGGGAAGCTTCTCCAAAGCTCCAGGTTTTCAGTCAGGATCTTCCGTAACTGATTCAACACTCTGGCAATGAAGGGAAGACAAGCCGCTGCTTATAAGCTGGTCTCCTGATGAGATGATCAGCCGCAGGTGTGCTGGTGGCAGGAGGGCCAGAAACCAGAGGAAAAAAAAACAAAAAACTAAGTCCACAACAAAAAAAACAACCCACCCAGGGTGGGCAAGGGCAAAAAGTCTCAGAGGATTCACGAAGGACCACCGGTGGCAGCTCAGAAACGGGTCCAGAAGGGGACCGCCCACTGTGGCACGGGAGCAGATTCATAGGGAACCGCCAACCGTGGTTCCGAAACCATGCAGACAAAGTGATAGTCTGATCAGCGGCAAACAGAGTAGCAGGTAACAGGAGATGAGGAGATCTCTTATCTTGTAGATGGTTCGCCATACTCCTCATAATTTCTGGCAAGCCCCGACTCTTTATCTTAGCTGGACAGGTCGAAACGAAGTGTCCAGGTTCTCCACAATATATGCAAAGGTTCTTTTTAAACCTCCTTTGCCTCTCATCGGGTGTGAGCCTAGTGTGACCAATCTGCATAGGCTCACCCTCAGATGATTCTAAGGCTGGAGAAACAAAATGAGTTCTAGTCACAGGGTCAGATACAGGTTGGGCACAGCTTTCAGTTCTGAACTCATCTTCAGGGGAAACAAAAGAGGATGAGACGTCCCTTTTCTTGGCCGTAGAAACGGAAACAGGTAAAACATTACCTCTAACTTTTGGCTTGGATCTGGCTCGCAGACGGTTATCCAGGCTAATAGTCAATCTGATGAGGTCTTCCAGAGTTTCAGGTTCATTGATGGAGGCGAGTTCGTCTTTAATCTCTTCGTTTAGAGCCTGGAAATAGGCGCTCTTAAGTGCGCATTCATTCCAGCCGGATGCTGCCGATTTGACCCGGAAGTCTATCGAGAAATCAGCCACAGTATGATTTCCCTGCTTCAGACTTAATAGAGCCCGAGAATCAATCGCTTTTTCAGAATCCTGATTAAAGACTTGGGAAAACTTGAAAAATTGTTCAAAAGTACACTGGAAACTGGTTTCTGAGGCAAATCTGGCTTCAGCCCATTCGAGAGCTCTTCCGGTTAGCTAAGAAAGAATAAATCCGATCTTCCTCTTATAATTGGAAAAGCTGGATGGGGAGTGTTGAAAAATTAATTTACACTGAAACAAAAATCCTTTGCATTTACTAGAAAGACCTGAGAATTTCTCTGGAAGAGACGGACGGAACTCCGGAAGTGACGGAACAGGTTCTGACCTTTGAGGCGGATCTGGTTCCGGAACAGGAAGTTGAGCTGGCTCCACTCTGGGAGTAGCTTCTCTGAGAAAGCCGGCTAAGCTCTGCACAGTCTCAATAGTCAAATTTAAACGGGTGTGAAACTTACGGATGGCACTTTCAAACCTCTTAGTTTGATGTCCGTGACTCTCATGAAGGGCGGTTTCCAGGTTCAGAATCTGAGTCTGTTGTTCCTCCAACATCCTCCGGAGTGTCTCCGCTGGGCTAGGTTGTTGGCCAGAGTGTTCTGTCATGTTGGGTACTGGTAGGTGGCAGATCTCCAGATCCCTACAAGTTAGGAGGTGTTGAAGAAGAATGATTATTTTTAGTTTTTAATACAGTTAATCTTATGGCATGTGTAAAAGGTATGTTGAACACTCTCATTTTGAGAGTGTTTCTTAATTTTGAACAAGTTTTTGAAGATAACCTTTCCTTGAACCAAATTACTGAATTTAAGTTTGCTCCGGAGAATTTATGGTAGGCCCCCGCATTCCACAGCTGTCTGTGAAAGCTTATCTTAGCCAGATGACCCTAAGAATTCTAGATGCCAAGACAAGCTTTCCGCATTTTCTTGTTAAAACAAAGAAGCAAAGGACCCCAGATGTTTGCCGTAAATTAGGGGAAGCTCAAAGTTTTTCTGAGTGTCAGAGATAGCTCCTGGTTGGAGGAGCAAAAGCCAGCCTTATTTGAATAAATTAAATACAAGAGGATAAAACTTTCTACACAGAAGTAACAAATCAGATTTGCTCTTGCAACTCTCCAAAGATGTCTTTGTACGTCTTTGCTTTCTTTCCTTCTCTCTATTTATGTCAGGTAATTGAATGTATGTCTCCGTTGTTCTGCAGTTTTTGGTGTAAGTTTGTGCATTGTCTTATTTCTAAGTTTATACATTGTCTTATATTGGATTAAACTCTGTAATTCTGTGACGTCAACACGCATTGCTGGTTTTCCTTGGGGCCACACGCAGCTCGCCGAGCGCACCTGGCAAAGGAAGAGAAAAAGCCAACCTTTTTCCAAAGTTAACTATTTTAGAATATTTTCTTCCTTAACAGAGGGAAGCAAACTCCAGTCAATCGGTTGTGTAAAATGGTAATTCCCGCATGCTTATCTGTGTTTCAGATTAGGTTAGGACACATATGTAAGAAGGTTTTAAACATAAAGGTGTCACTAAGGACATTTTCTGTTGTGCTTTGGATTTCTTTGTTTTTTCGATTTATTTTTAATAGAGGAGTATTTTCTTTTTTCATTGACTTGCACGATAGCTTTGTATATGTTGTTGCTGCCTTGCCTCACATTACTAAACTGACCTGGCTAGGCCACCATTCCATCAGCATTTACAGGACTGACAGTTTACCACTGATATCATGATTGACATAAGGCAGAAGGACACAGGGCGAACCTTAAGGTTCACAAGCTGGAACTTAAGGGGGCTTGGTGGACCTATTAAAAGGACAAAAGTACTTTCACAACTTAAGTGTATGAAAACAGACATAGTGTTCCTCCAAGAAACCCATCTTCGTCTTTGCGACCACATCAGACTGCGAAAACCCTGGGTGAGACAGGTGTTCCACTCCAACTTTAACAGCCGCTTGAGAGGTACAGCTATTTTACTGCACAAACGAGTACAGTTCTCAGCGGAACAGGTCATATCTGATCCCAATGGCGGTTATATTATTGTTGTTGGTGTGCTGTTTCAAAACCTGGTTATTATGGTTTGTGTTTATGCCCCTAACTGGGACTGCCCTAACTTTATGTCTTCCCTTTTTTCATCCATTCCATGCCTAGACACACATCATCTCATCTTTGGAGGGGATCTTAACTTATCTATCAATCCCATGCTCGACAGATCCTGTTTAAGAAAAATAACAAAATCCAAAGCAGCTAAATGTTTGTCTGTGTTCACAGATCAAATTGGCAGTGTAGATGTGTGGCGCTTTTACCATCCGACAGCAAAAGAGTTTTCCTTTTAGCCTACTCCCAGGTTCATCAGACATACTCCCGGATAGATTAATTTTTTCTTGATAAGCTTTTACTACCCTCTGTCATGATCGGATTTAGGTTCCTAACCCACATGCAGAACACACACGGAAACAGATGAAAAGTTTGACTGTTTATTGAGAAAGCACAAAGTTAATAAGTGATGCTGGGAAACAGACCCGGGACTGGTCACACAGGGTTCTCTGCAGAGAGGGACAGTTAGGTTTGCCAGGAAGCTTTTGATCTTATCAGAGGAGTTGTGCAGGTCTGTACCTGTGGTGAGGTTCAGGCTGAGCAGCATAGGGAGGGAACTAGGAGGGTCCAGAGGCAGATGGTCGGCAGAGGGCTAGGCAACGGCAGGGCTCGACTTCAGACTTGTCAGTGTTTAGGTTCTGAGTTTCTTCCAGTTCTCTTCCAGAGAACGGACAGGCAGGTTCAGATAGTTTGATCCTCAGATGTGCTTCTGAGAGCAGGCAGGCAGGTTCAGCTGAGAAACTCTTCCAGAGTTCCAGGGTTCAGTCAGGTTTCTTCCTAAGAAGCAGAGAGGACAAAAACTGGTTAGATTTCAGATTCAGGTTTTCAGGGAAGTCAGAGAATCAGACAGGCAGGTTGGCTCAGGCTTGCTAACCGTAACTGGCTTAACACTCTGGCGCTGAAGTGTTGTCTTGCCGCTGATGAAATGCTGGTCTCCTGATGAGCCAATGAGCCGCAGGTGTGGTCGTCAGCTTCAGCTCCAGGAGACCTAGGGCGCCCTCTGCTGGAGAGAGGTGGACAGAACTCCAGATCCCAACACCCTCAGTGAAACAATGTGAATACTCATTGATAGTCATTTCAGACCAAGCCCCCTTATAGTTAGACCTGGAACTATCCCCTAAATCCAAAGGCCACTCACACTGAAGATTAAACGTTGGACGCTTATCATCTGACAAATTTTGCGAATTTATCTCTGATAAGATTTCCCGCTTTATTGAAAACAACAAATCTGACTCTACTTCACCTTCTCTTCTGTGAGAAACCCTCAAAGCAGTAATCCATGGAGAAATTATTTCTTAAAATGCCAGGGCACGAAAGTGTTGGGAGCTGGAGAAAATACCATTTTTCTCCAGCAGAGTCCGCCGTGGATCCTCTGAGGGAGCCTCCTGCACAGGTGCAGCTCATCAAGACCATCAGAGGATCCACTACTTAAGCTGCCTTCAGACCTTACCTCAACGCCGCAGTGTTGTTCCAGTTGGTCAGCGCTAAAGCCTTGATCTCAGTGATTTTTCCATGCCCTTAATCCCGAGTCAGATTCTAACGTTTGTCTCTGTGCCTCTAGGTGACTCGTGTTTCCTCCGTGAAAGCTCTGGAAGAGCTAACCTGCCGAGCCGACCCTCCGAGCCAAACCCTGAAGATTCTCAGTCAACCTCTAAGCAGCTCTGGGCAAGAGCTAGGAAACCCAAGCCAAGGTCTGTTCTAATAAGACGTGAGACGCTGAAGCAGCTAACGGACTCTGCTAACACATCCTTCTCCAGAACCAACAGTGACTCTCCCAAGGAGAACCTCAAGAACCCTCAAGGTACTATCAGAGCACCATTGGAAACCAAAACCCCGTCAACAGTCCTTAACTGTGTTGTCTCTCACGCAGACTCCGGTGAAACCAGATTCCAGGCCCAAACCAGTCATCTGCATATTACGTGCTTGTGCAAATAAACTTGTTAAACTTTTCATCCTGTGTCCGTCAGTGGTGTTCTGCATCTTTGGGTCTCCATTAGAGAACCGATCATGACAGAACACTGCGGCCAAACTCAAGGCCCAGCAGATCACCTCACCCGTCATTTGGACGAGCAGGAAGCTCTTCTCCAAGGTCAAACCCAAACGCTTCGTGAGTTATACCATCTTGTTGGTTCACATAATCAAATGCTACAGAGTTGCTCTAACTTTCTGAATGGAGCTAACGCTACTTCTGCACAGCAACCATTTCCGGGTCCAGTTCCTCCCCCGAGGTCACAACCTGTGACGTCATCAGAGTTCCGTCCTAGTCTCCCAGTAAAATTCTCTGGTAACATAAAAGATTGCAAGGGTTTTTTATTCCAGTGCCGGCTGATTTTTCTGAACTCTCCTAGTTGTTTTTCTTCTGACCACAAGAAGATATCGTTCATTCTCTCTCAGTTAACAGGAAGAGCTTTAGATTGGGCTCAGGCTAGATTTGCCATCGACGACGGTGTAAATTGCCGTTTTTCTGACTTCATTGCTGAATTTTCTCAGGTATTTAACCAGGAGACGGACCAAACGATCGATTCCAGAGCTCTTTTCAACCTTAAACAAGGTAATTCTTCTGTGGCTGATTTCTCAATTAACTTCCGGGTTAAAGCGGCAGCTTCCGGATGGAACCAGAGCGCTCTAAAGGGGGCATTTTTCATGGCTCTAAATGAACAAATCAAGGATGAACTTGCTACCCTCGATGAACCAGCTTCCCTTGACGATTTTATTCGTCTCGCCATCAGATTAGATAACAGAATCCGAGCCAGAAACAGCTCCAAGAAGCAAAGTAATTTTTCCTCTGCCACTCATAACATGGCTGTTCTCTCTCCCTCTACAGAGCAGATGTCCACACAGAGTTCTAAGCCACAGACTCTATTGTTGCCTGTTCAGGCCTCTCATTCAGGCGAAAGGGATAATGAGCCTATGCAGGTGGGACACACTAGGCTTTCTCCTGAGGAGAGACAGAGGCGTTTTCTTGGAAAACTTTGCATATACTGTGGTGAGAGTGGTCACTTTATCGCCTCCTGCCCGGCAAAATCAAAAGCCGGGGCCCGCCAGAGGATATGAGGAGTCTGGCGGGCCATATAAATTCAATTAAATCTCCTCGACTGTTGCTGCCAGCCACCCTTTTCTGTAATAACCAGAGTCTCTCTTTCTCCGCCTTCATCGACTCAGGCTGTGAGCGCAATCTAATCGACTCTGAGCTCGTCCAGCAGCTTCAGATTAAAACCATTCCCCTGTCTCAGCCTCTCAGTGTGTCTGCCATAGACGGAAAGAGACTCCATCGTGTTACCCACCAAACCCAGCCCCTCGAGCTACTTCTGTCAGGTAACCACCGAGAAACTATCACCTTTTTTGTGTTTCCTTCTGCATGTTCCCCCCTGGTCCTCGGATTCGAGTGGTTGGAGAAGCATAACCCTCACATAAATTGGACCAAACGTCTCCTGGAATCTTGGTCTACTACGTGCCACGAAACATGCCTTCGTTCTGCTGCCCCGATGGCGGGGCCTCCTAGAGGTGGGGGGGAGATGGACTCTCCTGACCTTTCTTCTGTTCCCTCTGAGTATCACGACTTAGCCCCCGTTTTCAGTAAGGTCAGTGCGACGTCCCTACCTCCACATAGCCCCTACGATTGTGCCATAGAACTTTTACCCGGTGCTCCTCTTCCAAGCAGCAGACTGTATAATATTTCCAAACCAGAAAGAGAGACTATGGAGAAATACATCAACGAATCATTGGCTGCTGGAATAATCCGTCCTTCATCCTCTCCTCTGGGCGCCGGTTTTTTCTTCGTGGGCAAGAAGGATGGTTCTCTGAGGCCATGCATTGACTATCGAGGTTTGAACCAAATAACTATTAAAAACAAATACCCACTGCCTCTTCTCGCCTCAGCTTTTGAACCAGTGCAGGGTGCAACTGTCTTTACTAAGCTGGATTTAAGAAATGCTTATCACCTCCTCAGAATTCGAGAGGGTGATGAATGGAAGACAGCCTTTAAGACACCCTTGGGCCAGTTTGAGTACCTGGTGATGCCCTTTGGTTTGACTAACGCCCCAGCCTGTTTCCAAGCCCTTGTGAATGATGTTCTCAGAGATTTCCTCAACGTATTTGTGTTTGTTTACATTGATGACATTCTCATTTATTCCAAGGATCTCCATGAACACAAGAGACACCTCCGTCTCGTTCTACAGAGACTACTGGAGAATAAGCTGTTCGTGAAAGCCGAGAAATGTGAATTTCATCAGTCTTCAGTCACCTTTCTGGGGTTTGTGCTCGAGGGCGGCCAGGTAAAACCTTCTGAGGACAAGATCAAGGCAGTCCTAGATTGGCCAGTACCTGAGAATCGAAAGCAATTACAGAGGTTTTTAGGGTTTGCTAACTTCTATCGCCGCTTCATCAGGAACTATAGCCAAACCGCCCTGCCATTAACCTCACTAACTTCTTCCAAACGAGTTTTTCAGTGGACTCCCGAGGCCCAAGCTGCATTCGAGAAATTGAAATCCATGTTTTCCAGAGCACCCGTGCTAATTCAACCTGATCCTTCGAGACAATTCATCCTTGAGGTGGACGCTTCAGATTCCGGTGTTGGAGCTGTTCTCTCCCAAAAAGACGACTCAGATCAAAGAATACACCCTTGTGCCTATTTTTCCCGTAAGCTCTCCTCTGCTGAACAAAATTACGATGTGGGTGATCGTGAGCTCCTGGCAATCAAACTGGCGTTGGAGGAATGGAGGCATTGGCTGGAAGGAGCTGAGCATCCGGTCCTTGTGTGGACTGATCACAAAAATCTGGCTCATATCCAGTCAATCAAACAAGCTAACCATCGCCAATCCAGGTGGTCCATCTTTTTCTCCAGATTCAACCTCATTATCACCTACAGACCCGGATCCAAGAACGTGAAGCCCGATTCTCTCTCTCATCTCTACTCTGCCGATCATCCAGAGACACCTGAACCTGTCCTCCCAGCCTCATGCACCGTTGGAGTGGTCTACTGGGAAATAACGGACCTAATCAACTCAGCCCTAGCCACCGAACCAGATCCAGGTACCGGTCCGTCTAACCGCACATATGTTCCTTCTTCTGTCAGGTCCCGTCTGATCCAGTGGATGCACGCCGCAAAATTCTCCGCCCATCCAGGAGTGAGTAGGACTGTCGCTCTAATCTCCAGGCGCTTCTGGTGGCCCACGCTCCATCGTGATGTTAGAGAGTATGTGTTGGCCTGTCCCACATGTGCTCGCAACAAGGCTTCGCAACAACCTCCTTCTGGTCTCCTTCAACCTCTACCTGTTCCCTCGCATCCATGGTCCCACATAGCCATTGATTTCGTCACCGGTCTCCCTGTCTCCCGAGGTATGTCCACCATACTAACCATTGTCGACCGTTTCTCTAAGTCTTGCCATCTAGTCCCCCTGAGAAAACTTCCCACGGCCTTCCAGACAGCCCAGCTTCTTATCAAACATGTGTTCCGGCTTCATGGCATCCCCCAGGAGATTCTATCAGACAGAGGTCCCCAATTCATATCCCAGGTATGGAAGGCTTTTTGTTCTGCGCTCGGCTGCAAACCATCTCTCACCTCAGGTTACCATCCCCAAACGAATGGCCAGACCGAGCGTATGAACCAGCATCTGGAATCCACTCTCCGCTGTCTAACGTCCAATAACCCGGTGGATTGGAGCCTATACCTTCCCTGGATAGAGTATGCCCACAACTCTCTCCGTTCTGCATCCACTGGACAGTCGCCCTTCCAGGTCAGTCTTGGATATCAACCACCTCTTTTCCCCGCAGATGAGAGAGAGATATCCCCTCAAGGGGATGTCTCGAAAACTTTCCCCGAGATTCATAGGCCCATTCAAAATCTCCCGTGTCATCAACCCATCAGCTGTCCGTCTCCAACTTCCTCCTTCCCTCCGAATCCATCCGACCTTCCATGTCTCCCAGATCAAGCCTGTTTCCTCGAGCCCCTTGTGCCCGCCATCCGACTCCCCACCACCCGCCCTGGAAGTCGATGGCCATCCTGCCTTCACGGTCCGCCATATTGTAGACTCCCGTCGACGAGGTCCCGGTTGGCAGTACCTCGTCGACTGGGAGGGCTACGGACCAGAAGATCGTCAGTGGGTCCCAGGCTCGTACATCCTCGATCCTGCCCTGATCGAGGAGTACGAGCGTTCCCGTCCTTCCACTTCCTCCGGACCACCAAGGGGCGGTCGTTGAGGGGGGGGGGTACTGTTGGGAGCTGGAGAAAATGCCATCTTTCTCCAGCAGAGTCCGCCGTGGATCCTCTGAGGGAGCCTCCTCAGAGGATCCACTACTTAAGCTGCCTTCAGACCTTACCTCAACGCCGCAGTGTTGTTCCAGTTGGTCAGCGCTAAAGCCTTGATCTCAGTGATTTTTCCATGCCCTTAATCCCGAGTCAGATTCTAACGTTTGTCTCTGTGCCTCTAGGTGACTCGTGTTTCCTCCGTGAAAGCTCTGGAAGAGCTAACCTGCCGAGCCGACCCTCCGAGCCAAACCCTGAAGATTCTCAGTCAACCTCTAAGCAGCTCTGGGCAAGAGCTAGGAAACCCAAGCCAAGGTCTGTTCTAATAAGACATGAGACGCTGAAGCAGCTAACGGACTCTGCTAACACATCCTTCTCCAGAACCAACAGTGACTCTCCCAAGGAGAACCTCAAGAACCCTCAAGGTACTATCAGAGCACCATTGGAAACCAAAACCCCGTCAACAGTCCTTAACTGTGTTGTCTCTCACGCAGACTCTGGTGAAACCAGATTCCAGGCCCAAACCAGTCATCTGCATATTACGTGCTTGTGCAAATAAACTTGTTAAACTTTTCATCCTGTGTCCGTCAGTGGTGTTCTGCATCTTTGGGTCTCCATTAGAGAACCGATCATGACAGAAAGGATGAAAGGCAAAGACAACTGGAACTGATCGCAGCAATTTCTCAGATTGATAGACAGCTCTTCATCTCAGCCAATGCTACTCTCCATATGGAGAGACTGAAATTACAGACTGAATTTGACCTTATTTCCACAAACAAAGCAGAGTTTCCTTTAAGGCGTACAAGGGGCACTTATTATGAATATGGAGACAAGGCTAGTTGGTTACTAGCAAGGCAACTAAAACATCAATCCTCTTCCCAATTCATTACTCAAATTCGTAAGAACCCCCAAACTTTAGTTACAGACTCAACTGAGATAAACAATACTTTTGCTTCATATTACTCTGATTTTTACAAATCAGAAGCCTCATCAGACACTACTCTAATGAACCAATTCCTAGATAATTTAATTCTCCCCTCTGTGGACAATAATTCCAAAAACATTCTAGATGCCCCTCTCAATCTGGAAGAGGTGAAAGCCAGCCTTAAATTAATGCAGAGTAACAAGGCACCAGGCCCGGATGGCTTTACCTCCGACTTTTACAAGAAATTTTCTGACCAGCTCGCTCCTTTATTATTGGACATGTTTAATGACTCCCTTGAACGTGGCACCCTTCCGTTGACTTTAACTCAAGCATCAATATCGCTCATCCCAAAGAAAAATAAAGACCTTGAGAACTGCAGCAACTGGCGACCTGTCAGTTTGCTCAATAGTGACGATAAGATATTGGCTAAAACCCTCGCCGGCCACCTCGACCCCTGCCTACCAAAAATAATCTCAAAGGACCAAACGGGGTTTATAAAAGGTAGACAATTATCCTCAAATGTATGCCGTCTGCTCAATATAATACTGTCGAAGCCTGAATCACAAGACCCTGAGATGGTAATTTCTTTGGATGTGGGAAAAAGCTTTTGAAAGAGTGGAATGGAATTATTTATTCGCAGTCTTAAATAGGTTTGGCTTTGGCCAGAGCTTTGTTTCGTGGATTAAATTATTATATAGTGCCCCAGTTGCCAGTGTAAAAACAAACTTGACACAATCCAACTTCTTTCCTTTAACACGCGGCTGCCGCCAAGGATGCCCACTATCACCATTGCTGTTCACCATCTCAATAGAACCGCTTTCCATTACCCTTAAGAGCTCATTGCTTTTTAACGTGGTATATAGGAATGGGAACGAGCACAGAGTATCACTTTATGCAGATGACCTTTTACTCTATGTCTCAAATCCCACTGTCTGCATGGACAAATTACTGGACATTTTATACACTTTTGGTTCCTTTTCTGGCTATAAGTTGAATATTAAAAAAAGCGAATGTTTTCCTCCTAATGAGCCTCTTCTAGGTTTCAATATTTAGGAATTAATATTTTGAATAGTCTCCCTTTACTACATAAGCATAACACTGTAGAGCTGGTTAGAAAGGTGAAGTCAGACCTATCACGCTGGAATAATCTCCCACTGTCACTCCTAGGCAGGATAAATTCTATCAAAATGAATGTTCTACCAAAATTTTTATTTCTTTATCAGTGTTTACCTATATACCTGCCCAAAAGTTTTGTCAATGAATTGGATAAGATTATTTCACATTTTATTTGGTCAGGAAAGACTCCAACTGCAAAACACTTAGTATTGCAAAGACCAAAGGACAAGGGAGGCCTAGCATTGCCGGATTTCAGGGCATATTATTGGGCAGCCAATATTCAAAAGGTCTATACCTGGTACAACACCCCCAACACAGACTGGTGTCAGATGGAAGCTTAGTCATGTGTCGTTATCAGTCTTACTATACTCACCTCTAAATGTTCATCCCACTAAAGTCACCTCCAACCCGATTGTATTATCTACTATTAAAATCCTCAGACAATTTAAACAGCACTTTAAAATCACCTGTCTTTCCCCACTAATGCCCCTTTGTGAAAATCACTTATTTCCACCAGCTTCACTTGATCCGACTTTTTCTCTGTGGAAAGAGAAGGGACTGGTAAACTTTGATCAACTTTATGACAAGAACATTTTACTTCCTTTGATAACCTCCAAACTAAGTTTGCCCTCCCACAATCCCACTTATTTAGGTATTTTCAGGCCAGAGATTTTGCTCGTTGTAACTTTCCCAATTTTCCCCATAAACCTCCTCGAACTCTTATTGATATCATTCTATCTCTCCCAGCTGCTTGTGGATTCATTTCAGTACCTACAAAATTAATCTTGTCATCAATACTATCCTCGCTGGTGACTAGAAATTCCTGGGAAAAGGAGTTGGGTTGCACCGTGTCGGATGAGGGGTGGAAGAGGGCCCTTGACAGGGTCAACTCCACCTCATCTTGTTCCAGTCTGACCCTAATTCAGTTTAAGGTCCTACACAGGATACACTACTCCAAAGCTAAACTTAAAAAACCTTCAATACAAGTGATAGTTGTAACAGATGCTATCTGCCACCAGCCAATCATACACACATGTTCTTTTCCTGTCCCAGTTTAAGCTCATTCTGGTCCTCTTTCTACAATACTTTCACAAAAGCTCTAAACAAACCAGTGCTTCAGAGTCCTCTGACCTCCATCTTTAGTGTGCTTGAGGATTTCACACACTTCACAAACAGGGAAAGTAACGCTATTGCTTTTGCATCTCTGGTAGCCCGAAGACGCATATTACTTCAATGGAAGGATAAGAATCCTCCCTCCCCTGACTCTTGGCTGAAGGATCTAATGTCACTCCTACACTTAGAAAAAATTAAATACAGGATTAGGGGATGCGTTGACAAATTTAAAAAAATGTGGAATACCATTCTTTCCTTAGTTGACTCAACTTCCTTCTTAGATGATTAAAAAGTATGGCTTTAATCAAGATACATGGACATAACCCCTCTCTAATTCTCTAATTGAATCACTCCTGATTTTCCAGTGGTTTGAACTGTTGGAACACCAGCCAGGATTTTAAGAGAGGCCTGAGGTTGGGTTAGGGATTTGGTGGTCGATCCTTAAGCACAACATCCAATAGCCGATATAGTTATATTTTTTATTTGGTTTTCTAAGCATTATAGATCCCTCCTCTAAATTCTGTTTGTTTATTAACATTTTTCCCACCTTTTTTTTGTTTTTGTTTTTTTTGTTTTTGTAATTTGCTTGTTGGTAACTTTTCTCCCCTCCTGTTTTCTCGTTATGAGGGAGAGAATCACGTTTGCATATTGTTAACATCTCTCACTGTATTCCTGGGAATGTAGGGGAGTGGGGGATAAGTGAAATGTATTCTCATGTTAATGAATGTATTGTACCTGATAACCCAATAAAAAATATATATGGGAAACAAAATTTTAAATAACTCCAATTGCGGAAAAAGTTAACATGATTAAATGTGGTCTGTTTAACATAAGATCTCTTTCCTCTAAGAGTCTGCTAGTTAATGACTTGATTTGTGATAGTCACATTGACTTATGTTGCCTTACAGAAACCTGGCTGCAGCAAGAGGATTATGTAAGCATAAATGAGGCAACTCCTTCAAGCTATTTAAATTTTCACATATCCAGAAGTTCTGGGCTAGGAGGAGGAGTAGCAACAATCTTTCAGTCTGATTTACTGATTACCTCCAAGGCAAGAAAAACTCTTCTTTTTGTAACTTTCTATCGTCCAACAGGTAGTTACTCTGAATTTTTAGATGATTTTTCAGAGTTCCTTTCTGATTTGGTATAAAATACTGACAGGGTCATCATAGTGGGAGCTTTTAACATCCATGCTGACATTGAAGGCAATAGCTTAAGAGCAGCCTTTAATGCTATCTTAGACACTATTGGCTTTGTTCAAATGGGAATTGTTCCACACAATCTCATCTTTATACTCTGGATCTTGTGCTGACATATGGCATAGAATGTGAGCGGTGAGAAAGGACAGATTGCAGTGCTACAGAGGCTGCATCCCCTGTGCTTCTATTCTGCCTTTATGCAAATTGGTGGGGGTCCAATGTGGGGTGAAGACAGGATCTGAGGTGTGCTAGGACCAGTAGCTCCAAGCACTTGGTGATGATGGGGTGAGAGCTACCAGGCGGTAGTCATTGAGTCTGGTTGGGTTGGAATTCTTGGGGATTGGGACGATGGAGGTAGACATGAAACGGGTCGGTACCACAGCCCAGGCCAGGTTGAAGATGTCCGTCAGTACTCCTGCCAGCTCCCCAGAGCACGCTCTGAGGACACGTCCAGGTATGCCATCAGCACCCGCAGCCTTGTTGGATTTAATCCTGCTCAGAGCCACTCCTACATCAGTGCAGAGGAGAGCCAGTGGCTGTTGGTCTTGAGTAGTGGCTGCCTTGGTTGCTGTTTAGGTATTCCCTCTCTCAAAACTAGCATAGAAATTGTTAAGCTCGTTGAGGAAGGAGACATCAGGGGAGGCAGGGGATGTAGTGGGGCTCTTGTAGTCCGTGAGAATCTGAAGGCCTTGCCACATAAATCGAGGGTCAGAGTTGGAAAAGTGATACACCACCTTACTGTTGTAGTGGTGTTTTTCCCTTCTTGATTCCCCTTTTCAGCTCAGCCCTGGCTGCACTGTATTCCTGAACCGGTCCTCGAGCACCGCATCTTAGCCCTCTGGCCACACCTTAACTGTCCTCACTGTAGGTTTCACACATTGGATGAGTGGTGAGTACACAGCAGTGAGGATAAGTGAATTCCCTTGGGAGGTAATAAGGTGAGATGATGAGCCTTGTGTTGTTCACGCCCCGGCATCTTGCTTGGAAACCAGGAGGGGTCAGATGTTTACACATGATAGGGCATGTTCCTTGTGCCGTTTTATTGCAGGTGATGACCAGTCAGCTGCAACCACACAGGCTGGACAGAGTACGACTTTTCCTATTGTGGGAGAACCATTTGTTCAACAGAATTAATTCCTAGCAGGCAAAATGCTTGTCATGTTTCACCTCCTGTCTGGCTGATCTGCTTTCCAGAAAATTATGCATTTCACTTGGTCACAGATAGACTCAATCTGCCTTTTTGACAGACTAAGAGGGGGGACTCTATGATTTTATAGTGCAACTGACATTGTAGGAATAAGCAGACTGCCTAGAAAGGTTTGAGTTTGTGATGGAACAGAAGACGCTAAGATAAAGCAGTTTATGTGAATCAAGGGTAAAACATTAAAGGACAACTGGGGAAGACTATAAGTAGCCACCTAAGATCTATCGATGTAGTGGCCTAATATGGGAAGATCTTCCGGAAGATACATCTAGCAAATTTTTTTTCTATGCCAGGTGTGTAGATGCATGTTACGGCTGAGTGGTATCTGTTCTCTACCTTTGATAGCTCAGTTGGTAGAGTGGAGAACTGTAGAGAACATTAGAGGATATCCTTAGGTCGCTGGATCAAGTCCAACTTAAAGGAGAGAGTTCTGTCACACTACGCACAAGAATAGCGGCTGGGGCGAATTTAAGAAATTTGGGGCCCTGGGGCAAAGATAGGCAGGGGGGCCTTTGAATTGAGAAGATAATACAGACCCATTATACGGAAACTTTTATAGAATAGACATACATTATTTGTTTTAGGTTTTTTTCCCTCTCTTCTTGTCCCTTTTTTTGTTGTTTTCCTCTCTATGTTTTGTACTCAGCTGACTTTTCATGCTGTCTCAAAAGAAATTAAAGATTTTTTCCAAGCACTAAGCTCACTTAGCTGATTGTTCCTTCCTGTGGTTCCAAAAAGGCGACGGCAAAAATAAATAACACTGTCCTTCTTTTCGCTGTAGACAAGCCATGATCTGCTAATTTGTCCTCCATTTTTCACTTAAATGGTGCTGGGTCATCTTCCAGAAGTACACTGCTTACTAGCTGAGTGGATGATGCTGGACACTCGCAGTTTGGCGGAACAACATCATTATGAAAGCCTGGCTAGATCATTCTAGGATTCTCTCCATCGCAGCCCATCTATGTCTCATGCTGAAAACAATCACACGTAAAACACAGTATAAGGCTTTTACTCAGTGGTTAAATATAGGTACATTTACTCAATAGCTAAAGTAGAAATTTGAGGATGTCATGCAACTTCAATTTTGTTTACGTCACTGTAACTCAGATGAATAACATAAATAACATAATATAATACACATAAATATAATAAAGCCTGTTCATTAGCCTTTGAGAAGTCTGTCTGAATCCGTCTGGAGGCTGGGCAAAGTGTCCTCTTTTATGGAAATCAAAATATGCTCACTCTAATATATGTACCTATTCTAAAAGAAATAGTTCTGTAGTTCCCATTGTTAAGCAAACTGATGTTTTCAGGAGCTGTTTTGAACTAGACTACAGAGGGACGGCAGCAGTTTTAGGGAGATTCACTGTGCCTCCTGGTGTGTTTTTAGGCACAAGACACTACAATTTCGAGAAAAAGGCTTGGCTCTTAATGTAAATACAAATAATACAGTACATTTTATGTTTGACCTCCTCTGCTATAAAACATGAGCAAATTTACATAAAATGATTAGATTTCAAAATAATTCAATCGCTTTAAACTTTGGTTTAACTGCCATGCCCCCTTTTTTACATTCTTTTGAAATCAATATATTATAACAAAAACAAAATTCAGTTTTAAAAGTTACTGATAAATAGTACAGTGTGTATAATTTAAAGTACTTTAATGCTGAAATTAATAAAAACCAAATTGAATCAGCAGCGATATCGAGAAGAGGATTCAACGGGTCTCGTCAGAAAGAACCAGAACAACAGGCAGACAGCAGTGAGTGGGCAGAGCCAATATACCTGGACAGGTGAGGAACAGTTAGGACAACATCCTAAAGCTCATTAAATGCTGACTGAGACAGCATCTCCTCCCATCAGTAACTGGATCAGAACCAGGATAGATATCCTGATCACATCTAAAGGTTTGCTGTTTATCAGTAAATCATTTTTCATCTTCCTCATCCATCAGAACACCAGCAGGGGGCAGTCTGGGCTCAGAGGAGGCAGGCCACAGGTTGGGTCAGGATGTTCTGGTGGTTCTAGTTCTAAGACCTGGAGCTTCCTGTTTGATGAAGAACCTCCTGAAACTGTCCAGATTCTACCCTGAACCTCAGCTGCCGTTGATGTTTGTTTTTTCAGAGTTTCATCTTTAATGGTTTAAACCTGATTGAATCCCATTGATCCTCATTCACACAGTAACACACCTAGAAATGATGGAAACAGCCTCAGGTGGATGGAAACTGGAAATGTTTCTCTGTTTAGGTCTGGAGATGATGGTCTGTCTGTTTGCTGAGGAGCATCAAATCTATGCATTTTCTCGAAGGGACACTTTCAGTCTGACTGAATAAAAGGAGAAAAATCAGCAATTAATTTTAAACAAGTCAGATGGAAAGAATAATCAGGCGGACAAGGTGTAGATAATCACACACACGTCTATAAATAGTGAAATGTGCAACGATACCCAGCTATATCTGTCTATAAATCCAGATGAAGCTAACCCATTACATAGATTACAGGCATGTCTTAGAGACATAAAAACCTGGATGACTCTTAAGTTTCTCCTACTGAATGCAGACAAAACAGAAGTTATAGTCTTTGGACCAGAGTCTTTGAAAAAGAAGCTGATTAGTCAGTCACTTCATTTTGATGGGATTAAATTGATCTCAGATAATAAAGTAAAAAATCTTGGTTTTGTTTTTGATCAAGACCTGCCATTTAAATCCCATATCAAAGAGGTTTCTAGAATTTCCTTCATTCATCTTCGGAATATTGCAAAAATTAGAAATATCCTGTCCAGGGGAGATGCTGAGAAACTAGTCCATGCATTTGTTACTTAAAGGCTGGACTATTGTAATTATTTACTATCAAGGAAGTCCACAAACTGTAGTTAAAAGCCTTCAGCTGATCCAAAATGCTGCAGCCAGAGTTCTGATGAAAATTAAAAAGAGAGATCATATCTCTCCTATCCTGACTTCTCTCCATTGGCTTCCTGTTAAATCCAGAATAGAATTTTAAATCCTCCTTCTCACATATAAAGCCTTAAATGGCCAAGCTCCATCTGATATCAGAGATCTGATTGTTCCTTATGTTCCTAACAGAGCACTTCCCTCTCAATCTGCAGGTTTGCTAGTGGTTCCTAGAATTTCTAAAAATAGAATGGGAGGCAGATCTTTTAGTTATCAGGCTCCTCTCATGTGGAACCAACTACCGGTTTTAGTCCATTAGGCAGACACCCTGTCTACTTTTAAGGTAGGCTTAAAACGAAAAAAAAAAAACTCTCCTTTTTGATAGAGCTTATAGTTAGAGTGGCTCAGGTTATCCTGAGCTATCTCTATAGTTATGCTGCTATAGGCTTAGACTGCTGGAGGACATAGGAACCTCCATTTCATCACTCTGCTTCATTCTGTCTCTATTCTCCCACTCTGTAGAATCTGTTTAATCTTTAATGTTATGCTCTCTCTGCTTTTTCTCATAGTAGCTTTTCCTCGTCTGCTTCTGTTTGGCTGTGACTCCATCCTGGGGAGAATTATCAGCTGTGCTGCTTCCATCAACACCCTTGTTTATAGAGGTTGGAGATCAGCCTGTTTTTCAGTGTAGTCCTGTTTCTCTGACTGGCTGGATGTGCTCTCTTCATCCTCTGACATGGGAGCTGGCTCAGAGCTGGCTGTGTGTTTCCTGGACGGGGCCGCCTTTAATAGCTGCTTTTTGTGTCTCTGCTTCTGTCTCCTTGAACCCCAGTCGGCCTCGGCAGATGGCCGCTCACACTGAGCCTGGTTCTGCTGGAGGTTTCTTCCTGTTAAAAGGGAGTTTTTCCTCTCCACTGACGCGACAAGTATGCTTAGTGTGAGGGATTGCATTTGAGTCGAAGAGTAGAGGCACTCAACTGGTTTTCCTTAGATAGAAAACTTTGAATCAATCTAACTGTATGATCCGGTGAACTGTAAAGTGCCTTGAGATGACATGTGTTGTGAATTGGTGCTTTATAAATAAACTGAATTGAATTGAAAATAATAATAATCATGTTAGAGATATGGCAGGAAAACTGGGACATAAGTGATAAAGGGGGGAACTGATATAAAATTCAGAGAAATGTGGGAAATAAAAGGAAAGCAGAAAGAAACAGGAGAATAGAATCATAAATTTCATGATGCAGAATTGGTCAAACAGGTTTGAATAGTTCACTTAAAATAACTGGTAAACATGCAGCAGGTTTATGTGAAAGTAGCAACATTCCTGAAACGGGACAGCATGGGTTTATGGATTTTATGGGTTATAAAACTGAAGGGAGACAGTTTAGAGAAACAATGGATCAAAAGAAAATTTACTATTGAAAATATTTCTGATGTAAATAATTAAAGATGAAATTTTATTCAATTTTATACATAATTACAGAGAAAATAATTTGTACATTTTTTTTTTAATTGATTTATTATAATTATGTAGGGAGTATTCCAGTTTATATGGACACTGCAATGTGAGTAGAACAGGGAAGGAAAAACAGAATAAAAAGAGAAAAGATGAAAGAAAGAGGAGATAACATTAAAATATCTTCAGTCTGCTTCATCACCTGCAAAGACATGTAAAAATAACAGAACAACCAACAGATATGGTACAAGACATACAGTAAAGTAACACCTAGATAAGATTGCTGAAGTATAACTCCTAGACTGAACTTTAATAGTACATTTTCTAAATTACATTTTTGCAGCAGAAACTAAATTTTAGAAAGTAAAAGAACAAAAAACAAAATGATACTAGTAAGAATTAAGTTTTATATACCTAAACATGTTTACATATTTTAAGTGGTCATTTTGACATTTATCAGCTTGAGTAAATGTATATTTATATCTGAAATATATTTCTTCATAGTCAAAATGATACAAATTTTTAAATTAAAAATCATTATTAATTTTAAAATCAATACCCAAAATCAATATTTCAATCTATCAAATCATAATTTTGTATGTCTTTATTAAGAATTTATTTCAGTTTCCTGTTATTAGAATTACTGTTGTGAATTCATCCTTTCAACTTTCAAGCACAACTGTATATATTTACCTTGTTAAATATGATCCATTTTAGGATTGCAAGTCCAAAGAGGAAGAGGTGTAGAAGGGGAAGGAGAAGAGCGAGGTTCAAGGTCAGGAAAAGCCAGAAAAGTTTTGGAACAGCTCGTCCAAGAAGACAATAACACAGGAAGACAAAAACAAAAGTCTAAGATACGATGTGTTGAAAATGTAGAAAACATTGAAATGTATCTTGCCTTTCCAGACAGCTCCCTGGGTGCTCAGCACCCCTGAACATCTGATCCTAGAATCGCTCCTGGAGCTAACTTACTAAATGAGTAGAATCAAACAAAAATATTGGCCATGTGTAAAAAATCTTAATTACAAAAACACACTTTAGAATATACAAGAAAATCTCTGTTAGAATTACTCTAATGATGGAAATGCAAGAAGAAAGAAAATTAAAATAAAATAGTTTTCAGACATATTTATGTTTTCATTGTTTTGATATAGAACTATCTGAATAATGGATCTAAGTAATCCATTTACAGGAACGAATATTTGAAAATCATAAGGGCCAACTTAGACTGTGAATGTAGAATCTCTGAGCTAATTCATAATTTGAAATGTTATCAATCATAATCACTAATCGTCTCAGATTAGTCTGGAAAACTCTAGAGTATAGAAACAGTTAATAAAGGCAAACATTTCTTTTTTAACTGAAGAAAATTGAACTATTTCAAATTTATACATATTCTTAAATATTTATCACCAACATCTACACTCACCGGCCACTTTATTAATTACCCCATGCTAGTAACGGGTTGGACCCCCTTTTGCCTTCAGAACTGCCTCAATTCTTCGTGGCATAGATTCAACAAGGTGCTGGAAGCATTTCTCAGGGAGTTTGGTCCATATTGACATGATGGCATCACACAGTTGTCGCAGATTTGTCGGCTGCACATCCATGATGCGAATCTCCCGTTCCACCACATCCCAAAGATGCTCTATTGGACTGAGAGCTGGTGACTGTGGAGGCCATTTGAGTACAGTGAACTCATTGTCATGTTCAAGAAACCAGTCTGAGATGATTCCAGCTTTATGACATGGTGCATTATCCTGCTGAAAGTAGCCATCAGAAGTTGGGTATTTGTGGACATAAAGGGATGGACATGGTCAACAATACTCGGGTAGGCTGTGGCGTTGCAACGATGCTCAATTGGTACCAAGGGGCCCAAAGAGTGCCAAGAAAATATTCCCCTCACCATGACACCACCACCACCAGCCTGAACCGTTGATACAAGGCAGGATGGATCCATGCTTTCATGTTGTAGACGCCAAATTCTGACCCTACCATCCAAATGTCGCAGCAGAAATCGAGACTCATCAGACCAGGCAACGTTTTTCCAATCTTCTATTGTCCAATTTTAATGAGCTTGTGCAAATTGTAGCCTCAGTTTCCTGTTCTTAGCTGAAAGGAGTGGCACCTGGTGTGGTCTTCTGCTGCTGTAGCCCATCTGCCTCAAAGTTCGACGTACTGTGCGTTCAGAGATGCTCTTCTGCCCACCTTGGTTGTAACGGGTGGTTATTTGAGTCACTGTTGCCCTTCTATCAGCTCGAACCAGTCTGGCCATTCTCCCCTGACCTCTGGCATCAACAAGGCATTTCCTCCCACAGAACTGCCGCTCACTGGATGTTTTTTCTTTTTCGGACCATTCTCTGTAAACCCTAGAGATGGTTGTGCGTGAAAATCCCAGTAGATCAGCAGTTTCTGAAATACTCAGACCAGCCCTTCTGGCACCAACAATCATGCCACATTCAAAGTCACTCAAATCACCTTTCTTCCCCATACAGATGCTCGGTTTGAACTGCAGGAGATTGTCTTGACCATGTCTACATGCCTAAATGCACTGAGTTGCCGCAGTGTGATTGGCTGCTTAGAAATTAAGTGTTAACGAGCAGTTGGACAGGTGTACCTAATAAAGTGGCCGGTGAGTGTATTTGGTTGGTTTGTTATTTTTGAGTTTATTATTTATTTATTTATTGAGAAATGGCCATTTAATAAATTTAAAGTTAGTATTACTGAGGGCAACTGTTGTAAATGTGCTATTTTTCCTATACAGGGTCATTTTTTGAATAGAATAAGTTTTAATTACAGATTAATTATCAAATCATACAGTCATTATCAAGTCTGTGTCATAAATATTTCTGTTTTCAGCCTTTTGTAAGGTTTAGAAAATGTGATAAATTTAAACAGAATGACTTTGATTACCTGAATTTAAGGGCTGATGTTTGGCTGTGCCTATTTTATTATAACTTAGATTTTGCTTATTAAGGTTGGTTAGATAATATAAAAGCTTCCATTAATATCTAATAAATATTTAACTAACTATGCCCTTATCAATCGTTAATGAAAATTAACTTTTTTTTTTTAGCAAATTATCTCCTGGATAATCTTAAAACAGGAGATTGTTGGGATCTGGAGGCTTGTCTAACTTTCTCCACCAGAGGGCGCTTTAGATCTTCCTCCTGATGACGTGAGCTGATTTCTACACACCTGTTTCCCATCTGCTCATCTAGAGGCCTTTTTAAGGAGGAGGAGGCTGACACTTCCCTGCCAGAGTGTTTGCCAGTAATGGTACCAGCAAACCTGAGCCAGCCTAATCTGATCTGTTTCTCCTGATTTTTGTGAATCCTCTGACTCTGTGTTCTTCTGCCTCTTAGAACCTGACAAACCTGTTAACCAGTAAGTCCTGGAGAAAATTCTCGCTGCCTGGAACCTGCCTGTCTGCCCTCCGCCTCAGCCTCCGTCTCCGCCTCTGCTCTCAGCCCTCAGCCTGCCGACCAGCCTCTGGACCCACAAGGTTCCCCCCCTGCTGATCAGAATACCCTCTGTGCAGGCATTAATCCAGTGGTTCTCAAACTTTTTCTGTCATTCCCCACTTTGGACAAGAGGGAATTTTCAAGCCCCGCCTGTCCCCATCGCCCCAACACTATGCTAATGAAATACGCAACAATCTTAAAATGTTCCAATTTTATTGAAGTAACAAGTAGTATCTAAATACAAACTATCTACATCAAATAACAGCAAGCTCAAAAATAAAGAAAATAAAAATGCAGCTGTGTCAAAATTTGTATCAAGCTCAAAGATAGAAAAAATTAAAGTGCCACTCTGCAATCTGTTAATAAAAGAAAAGAAGTGAAATCCATCTGGCAATACCGGTCTATTTATCCCTGCATTAGTGGCTGCAGTGAGCCTGTTTTGCATTGCACAGTTTCTCAAAACGGGGTTGCAGGCTTGATACTGCCACTCTCAAGTCATGCTCAATGTTCTGCTGAGATCTGTATTTTGTTTTCAGTGAAGCAACAGTTGAAAAGCCCATCTCACAGAGATATGATGTGGCAAAGGGAAGAAGAATGCACACAGCTCTCTGCCCGATGAGTGGATACTCCCTCTCCACTCCAAACCAGAATTCACTATGAGTCTGAGCATTAAACCTGAGCCTCAGGGTGGAGTCAGACGTCATTTCAATAAACTGGTCCTATTTATTTAAGATAAAATATTTCAAATTCAGTTATTTATGATCAAACTGCGCCGTCAATCCCGGCGCACGTGCGCTTTATTTGCAGTCTGAACGCTGAGGGTAAACATGCTGCGTCTCTGCAGCGCTGAGAGGGACTCCTGCGATAGCGGGGGAGAACGGGGTTGGGATGGGGGAGGCGCCCCACGGCAGCACCTGCCGCTGGAGGACAAGAAAAGGAACGATACGTGCTTTCACGTAAGAGTCTCCAAAAGTCGCTAATTTGTCGCTAGTCGCTTTTTTGATAAAGAGTCGCTGGAGGGGTCTGAAATATAGCGACAAAGTCGCTGAGTTGGCAACACTGGGGCGCGAAAGTTTATTCCGTTACAAATAATATGCCGACGTCACGTCAATCATTATTTTGGCACTTCAGTTCCAGGTGAAATTTTTCTAATGTTCTTTTAATTAGACTGCATGTAGGCTAGTTAATGATTACTTTGTGGGTTTGATTGGTCTAAAAAGCGGCAACATACAGCTATAAGGACAGTTTGCTCTCACACGTTCTACATTTATAGTCACACAACACACACACACACACACACCGGAACTTGGCGCGCCCCACCTGTCACGTCTCAATTCCCCACCAGTGGGTCGCGCCACACACTTTGAGAACCACGGCATTAATCCAAGCCGCTGTAAAGCAGCAAGTTTCTTGGATCCTCTCTAACCGATCTGTCCTCCTCTAGTTCCTTCCCTCCCGTGACCAGCCTGAAGAACCAAGACCACCACGTTTATATTTCTCTGTAAACATTTTCAATAAACCTTCTAACTTTTTCCCTGTCTGCTGAGTGTGTTTCTGCATGTGGGTTAGACGCTTAGACCCCAACATGACAGAGATTTTGGAGAAGAATTATTGATTTAACATCAACTGAGAAAAACAAACATCTGTCTGTAATCTGTTGATGATTTACAGGGAATTTTATAGTCATGAAGTCAAACAGCAAAGGAGCTGAATTATCACGACATTTCTGTTTTTTAAATAAAATATGCAGCAAAGACTTGTGGGAAAATCACCAAAATCTGCTTTGAGGCCCTCTTAGCTAAAGTGTGGATCTAGGGCCCATAGGGGGCGGGGCCAAAAACCGCTCTGGAGGATCGGGACAGACTACGTACGCACTGGAACCCTCAGCAGGAACACAGAGTTAAAGTACGCAGGCGGCAGGAGGGCGGTTATTGGGAATGGACCTCTGATTGATGAGTCAGCATTATTCCACTTTTTTCAACAGGCTCCAAACACCCATGAACTCTGATCTGCCATAAAACCAGTTAAAGATCAACTGGAGTCCAGTGTCAGAGTTTGGTCCAGAACCAGGACCTGATGTCAGAACTCCAGTCTGAGAGTTTTCCCAGAGATCATCAGAACATTGCAGTCAGAGTTGGTCTGTTGGAGCAGAAAGCAGCAGCAGATGGGATAGAAGCATAGAGTGGGTTTTATTTCATGTTTGGAACAACCTGCAGCTCCTCAATACTCTCTACTACCTGCTGCTGCTGATCTAACTTTTTATAATTTCAACATTTTCAGTGATTAACCTGCAGCAGCTTCCTGCTCCCATTAGATCATCAAGGAAAGTTCAACACTCCCTGGTCTCTGATGGTACAAACGGTTAGTTTTCAGGTCTGATAGCAAACATTTGCTTCCTGTAAAGGGAAGACAAAAATCTATTTCTTTTATAGTTGATGCAACATTTCAGATGTTATTATTCTTTATTGATGATCAAACAAAGTCAATCTAAATGTCTTTAAGCCTGGCCTAGGCCTGTAACTTTGATCATGAAAGCTGCACATTCTTCTCTGCATGAGGCCCCAGGAATCCATGCTGCTCCACAGGAACCAGTTTCCAGTTCCAGCTCCCAGTCTGCTACTGGGAACCATGGAGCTATGGACTGACACAGAAACTAAGCTAGAAGTGGATCTGAAATAATCAGTCAATAAAATCCTGTTCCATTACATTCAGATGGAGACTTTTCAGGAAAAAATCTATAGAAATAATTTGAATCTTAGTTGATCTAAAAAGTAAAGTTAGTTTAGATTTAATGCCTGACAGGAAGAAGAGAGTGATGTTATTGATCTGATTCAACCTAAACAAACTGCCAGAGATGGATAGTAACTAGTTACATTTGCTGCAGTAACTTTTGGAAAATAATTCCCTTTAATGAGTAGTTATACTTTACTTTGCTTTTTATTTCGGTAATATTCTAATGAGAGTATCGCTGCTCTTCCTGAGTAAATGTTCTGGTTCCTCTACACACCATGAGGAACTGGATCTATTAGAGATCAGGTGAAAATACAGAAAAGAGTCGATATTATTTATCTTTTACTTCCATATATGCATTACCTGCAGTAAAGATTGGTTTCTAAGTTTATGTTGAAATAATGTTACTTGTAATCATGTTATTTATTTGAATTGTATTTCATTTTACTTTTAAATATCAGAATTTGTTCATAACTCTCTGTCTGATTCCATCATTCTAAACTTTAAATCAGATGTTTAGAACCAACAATTGTGTTATTTTATTTCAGTAATAATTTAAGTGTTTAAGTGATGTGATGTTTATGGTGTGTTTGAATCATTTTAGGGTCTTTATTATTTATTTGCTTATTGTGCAATGATGCTCCATTTCATGGTTTAACAGGTTACTGTCTGACTTTATCTGTTGAGATGTTGTGTTAAATTGAAATGCGTGAACAAGTCGCCCTGTCATTGTTTTCTACTTTGTAAGATTTTCAAAAAAAGAAAAAGCAATCCAGGGATTAGAGATCAGTGATGTCATTTCCGGTCGAGCGATAAAATAGAAAGGATTGTAAGACATTTATTCTCAGGATATACACTATTAAACTTTAATATATTATAGTGAAGTATGCTTACTATTTTAGGGAGGGAAAACATAATTTAGGTAATTTTTTACAAATTAAAATTGAGGGTGACCCGGATGTAGATGTAGCTGTGCATGCGCAATGAGCTGCTGGCAGGGAAAACAGAGAAAACAACAGGAGCGGGAAGGCCTTGAAAAAGGCAGAGGAGGAGCGGCGGTGATTGAACTCAACAAACAAAGAAGGCGGTAGGAGCTAATTTGGCAGATCACATAAGCTGTACATTGACTATAGTAGCATGGCTTCTACATCAGGAAGAAGTAGTGGAATTGAAATGGAGTGGATGTTATCGAGGTCAGCAAGAATGAAAAGAGCAATCAGAAAGAGACATGAAAGGGCAAGAAGTTGGTCGGATGAAAGTGAGCTAGGAGCGGAAGGAAGTAAAAGGACAAAAATAAATCAAAGAGTGAGTTCACAGGAACAAGATAACAGTAATACAGAAGTGGAATACAAAGTTGTGGTGGAATTCCAGCAAGAAAGGGGTTATATTCATCCTATAAAGATAACCAAAGCAATAGAGGAAGAGATAGGGA
>NW_024038428.1:0-38925 GCF_016077235.1 Cyprinodon tularosa | reverse complement strand
TCAATACAAGTAATTAAAAATCATCATTTAATCATCATAACCGTTATTAAAATAACATAGTTAATTTTTTATATGCATTTTTATAAATTTTTTAATAATTTTTAAATTATTCATTTTTTAATTATTTTTTTTTATTCAATTTTATATTAATTTTATATCAATTTTATAATAATTTTATATCAATTTTATATCAATTTCATATCAATTTTATATCAATTTTATATCAATTTTATATTAATTTTATATTAATTAAGGCGGGACTTCCGGTTTAATGAAGGCGGGACTTCCGGCTGTCACTTTGGAATGTGGGCGTGGTTTCGAGTTTGATGAAAGGTGGTTCATATAGTTTTTTGCTCTGCCTTGCCTTGTCGGAAAAGCATGGTTATGGCCTTTTCTCAGCTCAGGAACTAGGACCCGTATGATATCTGGTTGTTCAATAGGTTTGCCTAAATGAAAGATTTAGATATGACTTATAAATATATTCCTGCAAAAAGGTACGATGTTGCAGGGCCAGGTACTGAAAAGTGCTTGGAACATGGTCTTGATGCCAGTTTGTTTCAGCCTTTATCCAGTCACATGTAGAAGGGCTGGTCATATCACAGGTTATTAGCATTACTATAGGGAAAGTTAGCAAGGCAGAGTGAATACACAAACTTGCAGAGGGGAGGGGGGCTTGCAGGAAAACTGAAAATCTCTGGGACATCTAGTGTTAAGCTGATAAATTTCTTTTAAACAAAATAATTTCAAGTTCTTGAAATAACCTTCTTTTTGGCGACCAGGAAGAATGTGGTACCTAGTGGTGTAGTCTATGTGATACGCGGGTATACGCCGTATACCCACTAGAAAATCTTGTGAATTTCCGTATAACCACTTAAAAGTGCCCAATAATGCTGCGTTCAATGGTTGACGCGCGTCAAGGCACAGCAAAAGGTCCTGCAGTGCTTTTGAGCAGCAAACGCGCGCAACGCAAATGCGCTGCTGCTCGAGAAGGAAAAAATTGCTGCTCGACGTGCCTCATCAACCAATCAGAGATGCTGATATGGGAGCTGGCAAGGTGACGGACAGATCGCTGATGACACAGAGCGCTGTGATCACTCATCTGAAACAGTTTATTAACGCCTAAATTAACTGAAAATGCTGAAACCTGCCAACAAAGCGTGTTTGCTTTTATTATCCTGGTGCCTGCAGTTTGGATTACGTTCATGAAAACCGCTTCCAGCGGCCGCGGCGAACCGCGAGAAGCAGGGGCGGATCTAGAAAAATATTTATGGGGTGGCGAGAGTGGGGCAGTTTTTGAGGGGTGGCAACATATGGCATTTCTTTACAATGAATTTAATCACAGTTATCACAGTTTGGTGTTTCATGTGAAACAGTTCATATTAGAGATACATTGTACAATGTGATCTCACTTAATAGGAGATAGAAGAATGATAACTTTACTTCTAGAGGGGCATTATCACAGGAAAGGTATTAAGGTAAGACAGGTGCTGAGTGGCAGATGTGTGAGATTGACTGTCAGAGAGGCAGCTTTGCAGCATTTGCACAAGAAGAAACTATAGAAAGAAAAAGTTACCCATCAGAGATCTATGGACTGAGCTGTACTAAATTGAGCATTACTACACAGTAGAAATAAATGGGTCAAGGCACCCAAACAAGGTACTGGGCATCCATGTATTGTTGACTCTGAACACACTTGCCCCATTTGTTCCTCATCTGAATGCGGCGATTTCCATGTTGCTCAGCAAAACACATCACAAATTTATTTAGATCCAATGCCTTTGTGCGTTTTGATTTGGGTTCAACCAAACTACATACACTGCATGAAAAGTGGGATTTTCGTCAATATGCGGCACTGTAGATTGTCGTGAAAGTTCAGGTTAGCGGCAGTTTACGGCAATTTGCAGGTTTCGCCGAAAACTCCCGTAAATTGTCAGAAATTGAAATTGGGCTTTCTTAGGCAGTGTTCCCCCCATGCCTCCCCCCCATGGAATTCTAGGGGAGGCTTTAACATGTAAATGAACATGCTGTGAGCTATACAAATGCAAATCAGGGTTGCAGGGGGGGTTTTACCCCAAGTGACATTTTTCTAAAAGGTAAGAAAATCTCTGATGCAAAGAGATCAGGCTCACTATAGCCTCTTACATTTTAGCTTGAATTGATTTATTTAATTAAAGTATAGAGACCAAAACAGATCTTTAGCTGACAGAGCAATACATTTAGAGCAGTAATTATTTAAAAAAAAAAATTGCATTTAAGATAAAAAATAAAATGTTGTCTGTCAATATGCTCAATTCACAATTACTTAAGTGGAAAAGTTTCAAGAAATGAGTCTGAGATGATTCACTTTATAACATGGCGTATTATCCTGCTGGAAGTAGCCATCAGAAGATTGGTACACTGTGGTCATAAGGACATAAGGTCAGCAACAATGCTGAGGTAGGCTGCCTCATTTATTTGATGCTAAATTGGTATTAAGTGGCCCAAAGTGTGGCAATAAATATCCCCCAAATAGATGGTACAAATAGATCATTTGCATAAACAGCTTCCTGGCAAATGTTCATTTCCTGTATAAATTCATTCATGTCCTTGATGGTAGCCTAATAATTGTGTAGTAGTGTAGGATAACATAAATACACAGCATATGAATGAATATATGAATGAATGAATGAATGAATGAATGAATGAATGAATAAATAAATAAATAAATAAATAAATAAATAAATAAATAAATAAATATATATATATATATATATATATATTTATGTAAATTTATATGTAAATATATATATATACGCCAACCAATCACGAGCGACTTTACTTGTTTAAAAAGAAGTGGTTCCGTCCAATACTCAGTAAGAAAATTAAACCCTGGCGTGGCCACGTGTGGTTTTCCTGCCAATCACGAGCGATTTCATTTGTTTGAGAATAGTGGTTTCAGCCAATACTGAGAAGGTTATTTAAGCCAGACCTGGCCAGCCGCGCGGGTTTGCTGCATTCATATGCTAATAAGGGCCATTAGTACAGCTGATCGCTCTCCACATATGTCAGAGTCCGTTCCCGACAATTTGTGGCACTGACAAATGCATGCAAGCGCGGGTTGCAAATTGTCGGAAACTTACGAAAATCAGGGACATCTGTGGGAGTTTACGGGGACGAAAATCTCACTTTTCATGCAGTGATAGTCTCTTTTCTGTCATAGTTGACCGCAAATTGTTGGGATCCAGAGGTTTGCCCACCAGAGGGCGCAGAGGATCCCTTTCTGAGGGCTTCTGCTGTCTGTTGGGATCCAGAGGCTTGCCCACCAGAGGGCGCCAACGATCCCTTCCTGAGGGCTTGTGCTCACCTGCAACACCTGTCTTTCATCTCCTCATCAGCCTTGGGCCTACTTAAGGAGGAGGAGACTAACACTCCAACGCCAGAGTGTTTGCCAGTTACGGTTAGCAAGACCTGAGCCAACCTGCCTGTCTTAGTCTTCAGACTTTCTGTGATCTGAACCTGATCCTGTTTTCTCCTCTCTGCCTCACAGGTTGAACCTGCCTGTTAACCTGAAACTCAGGAGAGTTTCTCTGCCGGTGACCAGTCTGCTTGCTCTCTGTTTAACTCTGGAGGGCTTCTCCTGTCAGCATCTGCCTGCCCGCCCTCAGAAGATAACTTGGAGAGAGACTCTGTCTGTGATCTGCCTGCAATCGTACAGTAAGCCCTGCCTCTGCCTCAGACCAAGCTCTCAAGAGAGAGAGAGAACCAAACCTGGAGTCAGCAAGCCTGCACTCTGACCGTCTCAACCCAGCTCTCAGGAGAGAGAGAGAGCTCATCAGGAATCAGCCAACCTGCACTCAGACTGCCTCTGCATAGCTCTCAACTCTCCTCCTGCCTGCACAGGGTTCCCAACCTGGAACCAGCCCGCAGCACTCAGACTGTCTCAGCCTAGCTCCCAGTTCACCTCCTGTCTGCACTCAGCTCTGCTAGCCCTCAGCCCTCGGCCTGCCAACAGCCCGTGGATCCACAAGGCTCCCCAGTCTCCCCAACCTAGAACCTGTTCCCTTTAATCAACATCCTTTTAATAAACCTTTAAACTTTACCCAGTCTCCGAGTTGTTCTGCATATGGGCTAGATTCCTTCACCCATTATGAAACAAATTTCTTTATGAGCCTAAGACATCAGGCCTAACTAACATCATAGTTGGAGAAATAATGTTCTGCAACCTGATTTTTATCATCTCAAAATCAGCATTGTAGCTACGCTAGCAACATTGTGCTTTCATTATGATTTAATTTCTCGATAGATAATCGGTTTTTACCTGTTTCATTCCGTGTCTCCTCTCCCCATGACCCCTGGCTCCCTCACTTTGCTCCACTCGGTTTTCAAAACAAATCAGTCTCAGTCGCTCTCATGCTGCATTCACTGCAGTCCGACATTGGAAATTAGCGGTCATAATTCTCAAATGATCTATAATTTATAAGCCTCGCCACCCCTACCGCCAACTGGGCTGTCAATTTAGGGTGGCATCTGCCACCCTATGCCACCCCAGTAGATCCGCCCATGGCGAGGAGGCGACCAAGCCAAAGGCTGCTGTTGACTGGGATTCCTACTGACAGTGCCCCGCCGGTATGGGGGCGTCTGAGCGGCTCCGACAGAAATAATATTGCAAGGCAGGATGGTAATCTGGATGAACTGACTGCACTGATTAAGTTTTCAGGTGGACTTTCCCACTTAAAAACATATTAAAACTACTTTATTCCAACTGATCACAGCAAATATAGCTGCAAGGCAAATAAAGGATAGAGCAGGGAGCCAGAAAACCTTAAACCACTGATCACTTGTATGCAAACCATTCCATGTAGCACAGCTGAGTGTGAAAGAGGGCTCAGCTTAATGAACAATATCTGTACAGATGAAAGATATTCTTTGTTGTCAAATATAAGTCATCTCATGATGATCAGTATAAATGGGCCTCCTGTTAATCTTCTTGAACCTAGGAAGTATGTGACAACATGGAGGGCAAAAAAATCATGGAGGGCATTTCGACATCTTCAGTTTATGATATTTATTTTACACCTCCCAAAAATAAGTGCAGAGTAGCAGGGGAAAATATCAAAAATAGTATGGATACAAATGTAGTATTTACATGGGCGTAGGTTTGCATAGGGACCTTAGAGACATGTTCCTACCAAAATTTGGGACCGACCAGTTTGTCCCTACCAATAATTTGATGTGAACAACATGTTTATAATGTAAAATACAGAGTTGTTGCAACAATTGCTTCTTTTCACCTCGCAGCTTCGCTGCCTGCAAGCATCTGCTGCCGCTCCGTCTGAGTGCTCTCTCCGTTCTTTTTTTTTTTTTTCACCTGCCCGGTCTTCCCCGTCTCAGCAGGGCACGTAGCTGTGCTGTTTAACTCTGCTCATCAAAAAAAACAAAAAAACTCCACTCTCATTGGTTCTGCCTTCACTGTTGAATGACGTATGTGCATGTGCGCGCTTGGAGCTCTAAATTGAAATTTCAGTCAAGCTAGCATACCACGGTTATAGCAAGTAATATTAGGCTACAAAACTAGTCCCAAATAAAATAAGCTAATTAAAGCCGCACGCTCTAATTTTAGAAAGAAAATCAATTTTGTAGTTTTATAAGCCGCACCGGATTTTAAGCCGCAGGTTTCCCACATTGTATGAGATATTTACAAATAAAGATATTACACGTGAGCATTTCTTTAACGTTTGATTTAATCCGTATGATAAAAAAACAAATACGGTACATATTATGAACGTTTTTTTTTTTTTTCAAACTACCTGTAACACATTTTAAAACACATGTCGGTAACACGCAAATAACGCTGCATGTGCCGGGACTTGAATTGAACAACGCATTGAACAGAACATTGCAGCCGACCAGGAAAAGTCCTTAATCATTTTCTTCTTCCTCCTGCGCACTAAAACCCAAAAAGTCCTCTTCCTCGGTGTCTGAATGGAACAGCTTCAGGATGCTGTAACTGACTTCAGTCTCATCCTTGTCGCTCTCACTTGAGCACTCGCGGTCCTCTTCATCCCGCAGCAGCCCAGCCTTCCGAAACCCGCCGGTGATGCTGGATGTTTTTACACGGCTCCACGCATTGAGAACCCACTGGCAGACATCGGTGAAAGATGCCCTTCGCATGCGGCCAGTTTTGGTGAAGGATTTCTCGCCACTGGTCATCCACGTCTCCCACTCACTGTGCAGTGCCACTTTAAAGGCACACTATGCAACATTTTTCAGTTAATTAATGTGTTCCATAACGTTTTGGATGATTAAATGAGTCATTTCAGGTTGAACAAAGGTTTTCTCGGCCGCCCTGGTGGTCTGTGGGGGAAATACCGCACTTGCAATTGCAGGAGCACCGACCCGCACTCACAGGCTCAGAAGTCTGACGAGAGTCAGTCTTGCTTTACGGCGAGAACTGCTACACGCCCCCAGTTAAAAGCATGCTCGTTGCTAGCACAGTGGTGATCTTTGTGCAGTTATGCTACGTTCACATCGGACGCAGCAAAAGCAGCAAAATCACGTCTGCTGCTTCATTTTTGCTGCTTGTACCAGTTAGTTCTGACGCGCGGCTGAAGCAGCTTTGCTGCTCTGGCTGCGCGGTGCAAAAGTGTGTCTGACGCGCGTTGGGTGGAGCTACTCTATCCTTTCTCTGCCTTGCAGCTATATTTGCTGTGATCAGTGGGAATAAAGTAGTTTTAATATGTGTTTAAGTGAGAAAATACACCTGAAAACGTAATCAGTGCAGTCAGTTCATTCAGATTATCATCCTGCCTTCAATATTTTTTATGTCGGAGCCGCTCAGACCGCCACATACCAGCGGTGCGCCGGAATCCCTTCATCAGCAGCCTCTGGCCGGGTCGCCTCCTAGCGGTTCACCGCGGCAGCTGGTAGGTGTTTTTCATCTAAATAATCTGAACTGCAGGCAGCAGGATAATAAAAGCCAACATATTCTGCCGGCAGATTTCTGCATTTTAAGTTAATCTAGGCTTCAATAAACTGTTTAAGAGGAGTGATGATAGCGCTCTGATCATCAGCGCTGTGTCTCTCTCCCTGCGTCAGATGATTAAACGCGCCCGACGCGCTGCTTCAGCTGCTCAGATGCGCTGCGCCTGCTGCTCAAAACGCGCCGCGGGACCTTTTGCTGCGCCTTGACGCGCGTCAACCATTGACTTTGCATGTAAACTCGCTGCTTCTGCCGCGCCTGCTGCGTCCGGTGTGACCGCAGCATTTTAGTCATTCGTTGCGTTCGCCTGTCTGCTAAGCTCAAAACAACCGCGCATGGCTTGACGGCGAAACCAGGAGAACAGCTGAGCATATTTACGACAGTGCACTTTTACTTTCGCCCTCTGGGGGGAGCCTCGCTGGAAAATCAACACCGGTTGCATAGTGTACCTTTAAATGCACGGTTCACACTGATGTCCAGTGGTTGCAAATACTTGGTGGTGGCCCCAGGAATCACAGCTGCAATTGAGTTTGTCCTCTTGATGGCAGCTTTTACAGAATCTGTAATATGGGCCCTCATGCTGTCCATCACGAGCAGTGCTTTTTTTTGATGAAAAAATCCCCCCGGACGCTTGCCATAGCACTCTGTAAGCCATTCCTTCATTAGGCTTTCTTCCATCCAGCCTTTCTTATTAACTTTCACCACGATTTCTTTTGGGATTTTTTCCTTTGGCATTGTCAGCCGCTTAAAAATCACCATGGGTGGAAGCTTTAGTCCGGATGCTGTGCAGCTCAGAACACAGGTGAAGTGCGTCCTCTCGTGACCCATGGTTTTTACTGAGATGGACGAGTCACCTTTTTTATTATCAGTCCGCATGAGAGGCATGTCATAAGTCAAAGGTACTTCATACATGTTTATAATTTCATTTGGCCCGATGGAATGCTCCGCTATCTTTGTTTGGGTGAAAGTACAGAAGAGAGCGAGTTTCTCCTCATAGTCGGGAGGGAGCTGCTGACACAACGTCGTGCGCGCCCGGACCACCAGGCCTTTTCGTTTCATAAATCTAAACCACCATGATGGCCCACCTCTGAAATCTTGAATTTTCATGTCGGTGGCTATTTCTTTAGCCTTCAGCCTGATCTGCACGGTGGATACACCGCGGCATCCCGCTCGCTGTGTGTTCACCCAGTCTTCAAGACAGTTTTCAAGCTCCTGCCACCTGCTGTGATTACCTCTGAAAGCTTTCGTGGTCTTTTTGCACCTAGTCAGTTCCTCACGCTGCTGTCTCCACCGTCTAACCATCGACTCATTTATCCCAAAATGACGTGCAGCAGCTCGATTTCTGTTTTCAATCGCCAGATTTATTGCCTTTAATTTAAAAGCGGCATTGTATCCTTTTCTTCGAGTATCCATGTTGAGGGTCAGTATGAATGACTGATTTACAAGACTACAAATAACAGTGAAAGTGAGAGAAGAAGCGGAGAATTTTTTTGGTTTCTGGAATTTGAGAAATGTAAGTAACTAACGTTAGCGTCTCTATATAATATTTAAATCTAATACGTTTTATCAACAAAAACATTTTGATCTTTTATTTACCTAAATATTCTGTGTCAAACAGGAGTTCTGAAAACAAAGGCAAAGACTAAACTGGAAAAAAATTGGATTCTTACCACAGGTGACTGAAAAAAAAGGTGAGGGATTCCCCTTTACCAATATTTCATTGCTATTACTGTTTTCTTTTTTGTTGACCCTTTAAGGCAGTTCAGGTATAAATAGCAGGTGTAATTTTTTTTATATACTATAATAACATGAGATGGCGCCTAAACATTTGCTGATTTCTGTTCAGAAAGCATTATTAGGGTTCCACATAATAATAGTGCTATTTAATTTACTATATCTACTTCTAAAAATGCGATAAAGACAGAGAAACACCATTTACAATTTTATTTTAGATAGATTTCCAAACAATCCATAAGTAAATTAGTACAAACATTGTCTGGTAAAAATGCTTGAATCTGGCTGTTTATTTTGGATACTGTTACATTACAAATAGGGTAGGGTTATATTTTTTGTTAGAATTGTTAAAAGTGATTTATATTTGCATAAACTTAGGCTCATTCTTAGCGTTGTGCTTTGTAGATGATGCCAGCAAAAAAGAAAAGAGACATAAGGAGCTATTTTAACACTCAGACAGTAAGTATTATAGGATGATATAAAATATCCAGTAATAATAATGCAGGGCAGCTTGAAGTTGAAACAGCTGGACCTCCAGTGTCTAAATGATTTTAATTACAAATGAATGAGCAGCTTTTTATTTATATACATTATAAATATCAATTCATATTTGATATGGCTGAATTTAGGGAACTCAAACAATGAGTGCAGCACTGGTAGAGAGAGAAGTGTCTGGACCTTCAGGGTCCCAGCTGAGATTTGAATTGTCTTCAGTATGAGTAATTAATTGGATTATGTAATATCTTTTGGAGCACTAAAATTATGCCACATGATTTTTAGTATAGTTTGCTTAATTTACATTTGTTTGGTTGATTAATTGTACACAGGAAACTCAAATGTCAAGGCAGGACAGTATAGAGCAGGCTGAGGGAGATGTTCCTGGACCGTCAGGGCTACAGGTGAGTTTGTCATTGTAACTGCTTTAATAGTGAAGGAATGTTTTTTTTTATTAGAGCTTGTTGTTAATTTGTTAGCTAGTGTGAATACAAAGTTGTATGTTTTTCTTTGCTCTTTAGGGGACAGCCAGTTTAAGTGAAGGTAAACCTCAAGCAAGTCTGTGTAGTATCCTGGACATGGGCAGTGCGCCGTACCAGCCGGATCCAAAGTTTGTTGAAGTGCAACAGCTTGTAAACAAGACATTAAGATCCCAGGCAAAGTGGTACAGTCAGTTTACATGGCTGTATTATAGCCCTACACTAAAAAAAGTTATGTGTTTGAATGTGTCAAAGCATACAATGGTTAAATGGTTTCAATAATTGGAAAAATGCCATAGATAGCTTTAATCCACATCAGGCCAGTAGAGCACATCATCATGCTGTTACTGTTAATGTTATAGAGCGAGCCCCAGTTAATACTCAGCTTTCTAGTGCAATGGCCAAAGCTAAGGAGGAGGCAAGACATTGTTTACTGGAAATAATGGGCTGTGTGAGGTATCTTGCAAGACAAGGACTTGCTTTTCGGGGACAATGGGAAGATGAAGGTAAGATGAAGGTAATTTGCATCATTGTTGCAGTGGGTCCATGAACTGGGAACTCTAAGCAACCAGTCTGGAAAGTTTAAGGGGCTGTTGCCTGGAGAGGCTGTGATTGGGGATCATATAAGGATCAAGCCTCTGTGTCCCACCAGGTGGACAGTACGTGGCCAAGCTGTTGACACAGTGCTTTGTCAATATGAAGCTGTGTTGTCTAGTTTGGAGGAAATGGCCTCAATAAGCTCTGACAATCGCACTCGGGTCAATGGACTCCTAGAACAACTTCTGAAGGGTAAAACCGTTCCTAGACTGCTGGTAGCCTCAGATGTGTTGGGAGAGCTTGAGTGTTTAAATCTATCTTTGCAGAATCGATCACAAACTATAGAGGGGATGCAGTCTGCTGTTGGTTATGTCCAATCTGCAATCAAGGAAAGAATAACTTAGCAGAAGTTTGCAATGTTATTTGCAAAGGCTGCAGAAATGACACAAAACGTGCACCTTGACCCTATTGAAATACCCCACCAGAGACAACCACCCAAGCGGTTCAGTGGTGGGGCTTCTCCTCATAGGGCGAAATCACCTGAGGAACACTTTAGGGCTGAATATTTTAAGGTGTTGGACACTTTGAACAGTCAGTCTAAGGGCATAGGCGGATCTACTGGGGTGGCATAGGGTGGCAAATGCCACCCTAAATGACAGCCTTGCCACCCCTGCTGCCACCCCAGTTGGCGGTAGGGGTGGCGAGGCTTATAAATTATGGATCATTTGAGAATTACGACCGCTAATTTCCAATGTCGGACTGCAGTGAATGCAGCACGAGATGACACGAGAGCGACTGAGACTGATTGTTTTGAAAACCGAATGGGGCAAAGCGAGGGAGCCTGGGGTCATGGGGAGAGGAGACATGGGATGAAACAGGTAAAAACTGATTAACTATCTATAGAGAAATGAAATCATAATGAAAGCATAATGTTGCTAGCATAGCTGCAATGCTGATTTTGAGATGATAAAAATCAGGTTGCAGAACGTTATTTCTCTAACTATGATGTTAGTTAGGCCTGACGTTTCAGGCTCATAAAGACATATTTGCGATCAACTATGACAGAAAAGAGACTATCAAGTTTGGTTGCACTCAAATCAAAACGCACAAAGGCTTTGGATCTAAATAAATTTGTGAAGCGTTTTGCTGAGCAACATGGAAATCGCCACATTCAGCTGTTATAGTCATGTCAACTTTATGTTATGCTCTCTGGTGAGGTTTAAAGAGATGTTACATTTTGTTTTGGCACCTGAGAAAATCTGTTTTTTCCTTTAATAAAACCAAAAGTGTTAAAAGTAAAAAATGTGATACTGGTGTGAATCCTGCTTAATATGAAGCAGTGTTGTTGTTTCTTTTTTGTATATATATAGTATGAAATTATCCAGAAATGACCTGTATGAACCTACTCACAAGCAAAATGTATTTTTATGTTGCTTCTTTTCAGATTTTTGGAGATTTTGATGTAACATACAGAACCCGCCTTTTTGTTGATTTGTTGATACAGCAGTATGGAGGACCAACTCTGCCATATTTAAAAATAAATAAACAGTCATAAAGGTATATAACTGTTTTTATTTCTTTGCCTTTTTAATATTTACCTTATTTATTTTTTTGTCATTTATTATCTTCAACTTCATTTTTTAATTACTTATATTTTTAAGTATTTATTTATGTGCATGTTATAATATTTTTGTCTGTTTTATTCTTCCTTTGTATTTTTTTACCCTAGTTATTTCTTTGCCGCTATTTCTTTCTGCCTGCCCTTTTTACATATCTGCCTGCCATTATAATATAATTTCTAAATACATTTATTTGTTGATTGTATTTTTGGTGGCAATTAATTGTATGCTTATTTATTTATTGAGCATTTATTTATTTCTGTATTTATTTTTAAATATGGCAGAGTTGGTCCTCCATATACAGCTCTATCTACAGCATATTTACATGCATGAAATGTCCCTTTCATGTTGCCGTAACTGCTGTATGTCAAGTTACTGAGGAACAAATGGGGCAAGTGTGTTCAGAGTCAACAATACATGGATGCCCAGTACCTTGTTTGGGTGCCTTGACCCATTTATTTCTACTGTGTAGTAATGCTCACTTTAGTACAGCTCAGTCCATAGATCTCTGATGGGTAACTTTTTCTTTCTATAGTTTCTTCTTGTGCAAATGCTGCAAAGCTGCCTGTCTGACAGTCAGTCTCGCACATCTGTGACTCAGCACCTGTCCCTTACCTTAATACCTTTCATGTCATAATGCCCCTCTAGAAGTAGTGTTATCACTCTTCTATCTCCTATTAAGTGAGATCTCATTGTACGATGTATTACTAATATGAACTGTTTCACATGAAACACTTACTGTACATACTATTCTCACCAAACTGTGATAACTGTGATTAAATTCAGTGTAAACAAATGCCATATGTTGCCACCCCTAAAAAATTCCTGCCCCCCTCTTGCCACCCCATAAATATTTTTCTAGATCCGCCCCTGTCTAAGGGACAGTTTAACCAGCCAGATTTGCAAAAACTGAAACAGGTTGAAAATGTTCTTACTGGGCAAGTGGATGATGGGATAGGGAAGTATCCAGAAATAGACACAGGGAGTTTGATGGTCCAGTGGGCAATGTTTCACTCTAAGCATCCATTTAAGTCTGCTGGAGAAGCTGCAAATATTCTGAAGGGGATGTCCAGTGAAGTCAGAGCCCAGTTTGATGAGGTGGAAAAACCGATTAGGTTGTTGTTGGTCGTTCCTGTGGCATCAACAGAGGCGGAATGAAGCTTTAGTGCACTAAGAAGGCTAAAAACATGGTTAAAGTCAACCATGACTCAGCAGCGCCTTAATAACATAGCTGTCTCTCATGTTCATCAAACCATTCTGGACCAGCTCGATCTAAAAGATCTTTGCCAGCAGTTTGTCTCTGTTAACAACAGACGTAGTTGTCATGATCTGGCCTATTTGCTCTCCCCTAATTAGTAATTCCTCTCACCTGCCCTCTTCCTTCCCAGCCTCAATTATAATTTATTCCCCTCACCTGCTGGATCCTCGTCTAACTTCTGTCTGTGTTCCTCGTCTCTCCCTGGCTTCTGGTTTGGTTAATCCCTGATGTCTCCTTGGTTCTGGTACGTTTGTAATTTTCAGTTGGACTCCTGCTTCTGGACCTGTGAACCTGAATAAACAGACTTTAATTCACCTCTGCCTACTGGGGCCTGTTTCAATAAGGAAGTTCAACCAACTCTGGGTTAAAACTTGAACTCTGAGTTGACTTATCCTGAGATTGGAAACTCTGAGTTTTGGGTTTCAGAACAGCTGAAATGAGTTAGTTCAATCAACTCTAAATTGACTGACTCTGAGTTAAGCGCGTGCACCACAACTATAAAAAGCCATTATCAATGGAGCACAGATATTACGAGTCACCATGGCAACAGCGTCAGACAAAAAAAGGTGTGCATATTTCTCACCAGCATAACTGGATGTGCTTATGCAAGCATATGCAGAATTTGAACATGTATTTAAAAAAAAAAAGCAACACGGCTGCAGCGGCGAAGGAGAGAGAGTTAGCTTGGGTGAAAATAGCTGCTCGAGTCAATGCGTAAGTTTACATTTTAATTACTTTTATACAGTGTTGGGTGTAATGAATTAAGTTACTTAAGTCATGTAAATACTGAAATTAAATTAAAGACTATAAAAAAATAGTGGATTTAATATCAAATTTTTAAAAGGTATATTTTGATTTGAACTTTCTCCCTCTAGTTACATACTTTGGTCAATTTAAGATTAATTCATGCAATTGAATATTGTTTATTTGAAAGCATTAGAGGTGCAGTTTCTTGTCTCTCCTTGTATTGTTCAAGTGGTTGAGGTTGATTTGGGATTTAGAAAGTAATTAATAAGTAAGTAAAACAAATTAGTAAGTAGACCAATACTTTCTAGAGACAGTAATTATTACATAAATCTAATTAGACTTGTTGAAGATAAAATTTGTAGTTAGTAATTAAGAACTATTTTAGAGTAACTTACCCAACTGTTATAATATCAGAGGTGAAACTGGAAGAACAGTATTTTATTAAACCTAATTTAGTTTTCATGGATAGGTGCAATCCTGCAGGCATCAAAAGAACATGGCAGCAGCTGAAAATGAAATATAAAAACATACTTCAAGCAGGTAAGCCTTGAGCACATCATGGGAGTAGAGTAGCTACCTGGCTTTACAAACAGGATCATCCATAAAAGGACATGCCATTTCATTCCCTTTGATGCGCTCTACGTGACTGAAATGTGTGCAATGAATACTGTATGTCCCCAAAGAATCAATGAGGTGTTTAAACACCACTTCCTCTTTAAAAAAGGGGAGGAGACCAAAATAAACTCTGGATTTTCTGAAGAAAACCTGCTCCCGACCAGGTTAGGTTCACAGAGTAAATTGCCATGGTAACTGACTCTGAGTATAAGTTACCTCTCTTTCAGAAACAGGCTTGACTTACTCTGCTTTCTCAGGTTTAACTTACCTCCCTTTCTGAAACAGAAAACCCAGAGTTTCCCTCATTTCAGGGTTAACAAACTCAGAGTTTTCACTTAACCTCCTTTCTGAAACAGGCCCCTGGTCTCTGCGTCTGGGTCCTCCACACAAACACCGCCTCATGACAGACGAGGATCCAGCCACCAGGAACTGAAGAGGGAAGGCTTTTAAAGAGGACAGAGACAAAGAAAGAGCTGACGAGGAAATTGGCAACAGGTGCTGGCAGGACAGAGAGCAAGGGAGGACACAAGAGGGCAGCAGAGGACAACAAATGGATAACCAATTCAATTCAGTTTCAGTTTATTTATATAGCGCCAAATTCACAACACATGTCATCTCAAGGCACTTTACAGTTCAACCAGATCATACAGTCAAATTGATACAAAGTTTTCTATCTAAGGAAAACCAGTTGATTGCATTGACTCATTGACTCAAATACAATCCCCCACACTAAGCATGCTTGTAGCAACAGTGGAGAGGAAAAACTCCCTTTTAACAGGAAGAAACCTCCAGCAGAACCAGGCTCAGTGTGAGCGGCCATCTGCTGAGGCCGACTGGGGTTCAAGGAGACAGAAGCAGAGATACAAAAAGCAGCTGTAAAAGGCGGCCCCGTCCAGGAAACACACAGCCAGGCAGACGAGCTCCAAGGCAGCTCCCATGCCAGAGGACGAAGAGAGCACATCCACTCAGTCACGGTCAGAGAAACAGGACCACACTGGAAAACAGGCCGATCTCCAACATCTATTAACAAGGGTGTTGATAGAAGCAGCACAGCTGATGTTTTTTTTCCAGGATGACGTCACAGCCAAACAGGAACAGACGAGGCAAAGCTACTCTGAGGAAAAGCAGAGAGAGCAGAAGGTTAGAGATTGAACTAACAGATTCTGCAGAATAGGAGAACAGAGAGAGAATGAAGCAGAATGATGAAATGGGGGTCCCTATGTCCTCCAAAAGTCTAAGCCTATAGCAGCATAACTATAGAGATAGCTCAGGATAACCTGAGCCACCCTAACTATAAGCTTTATCAAAAATGAAAGTTTTAAGCCTAGCCTTAAAAGTAGACAGGGTGTCTGCCTCACGGACTAAAACTGGTAGTTGGTTCCACAGGAGAGGAGCCTGATAACTAAAAGATCTGAAATTCTAGGAACCACTAGTAAACCTGCAGATTGAGAGCGAAGTGCTCTGTTAGGAACATAAGGAACAATCAGATCTCTGATATAAGATGGAGCTTGGCCATTTAAGGCTTTATATGTGAGAAGGAGGATTTTAAATTCTATTCTTGATTTAACAGGAAGCCAATGAAGAGAAGCCAGGATAGGAGAGATATGATCTCTCTTTTTTATTTTCATTAGAACTCTGGCTGCAGCATTTTGGATCAGCTGAAGGCTTTTAACTACAGTTTGTGGACTTCCTGATAGTAAAGAATTACAATAGTCCAGCCTTGAAGTAACAAATGCATGGACTAGTTTCTCAGCATCACCCCTGGACAGGATATTTCTAATTTTTGCAATGTTCCTCAGATGAAAGAAGGAAATTCTAGAAACCTCTTTGATATGGGATTTAAATGACAGGTCCTGATCAAAAATAACACCAAGATTTTTTACTTTATTATCTGAAATCAGTTTAATCCCATCCAAATGAAGTGACTGGCTAATCAGTTTCTTTTTCAGAGACTCTGGTCCAAAGACTATAACTTCTGTTATTTCTGCATTCAGAAGCAGAAAGTTAAGAGTCATCCAGGTTTTTATGTCTTCAAGACATGCCTGTAATCTATGTAATGGGTTAGCTTCATCTGGATTTATAGACAGATATAGCTGGGTATCATCAGCATAACAGTGGAAATTAATCCCATGCTGTCTAATAATTCTACCAATTGGGAGCATGTATAAAGTAAAGAGAATTGGTCCTAGCACGGATCCCTGTGGTACTCCACAGGTAACCTTTGAGCGTGTTGAAGATCTATCATTAACATGAACAAACTGAATTCGATCAGATAGATAAGATTTAAACCAGTCTAGTGCTGTTCCTTTAATTCCAACAAAATATTCAAGTCTTTCTAAAAGAATATTATGGTCAACTGTATCAAATGCAGCACTAAGATCCAACAGGACGAGCACAGATACAAGTCCATTATCTGAGGCCATGAGAATATCATTAGTGACTTTCACCAGAGCTGTTTCGGTGCTATGATGAGCTCTAAAGCCAGACTGAAACTCTTCAAAAAGTTCATTATGGTGGAAGTGATCGCAAACTTGTTTGGCAACTACTTTCTCAAGAATTTTGGATAAGAAAGGAAGATTGGATATAGGTCTATAATTGACCAAGTCATCTGGGTCAAGAGACTGTTTCTTAAGCAGAGGTTTAATTACAGCAATCTTAAAAGCTTTAGGTACATATCCCTGTAACAGAGATAGATTAATCACATCTAAAATGGAGGAGGAGATCAAAGGGAATACCTCCTTAAATAACCTGGTTGGAACTGGATCTAACATACAAGTTGAAGGCTTAGATGAAGACAATAATTTTGCTAATTCAGAGAGTTCAACTGGATCAAAGCAGTCTAAACCCGGTTCAGATTCCATGACTACCTCAGGTACAATCGCGGATAGAGGAGTGCTTATGATCTTATTTTTAATAAGATCAATCTTATTTATAAAGAATCCCATAAAATCATTGCTGCTAAGAGCAGGTGGAATGGACGGTTCAACAGAGCTATGGCTCTGGGTGAGTTTGGCAACTGTATTAAAAAGAAATCTAGGATTATTCTTATTCTCCTCTATTAATGAGGAGAAGTATGCTGCTCTTGCTTTACAAAGGGTCCTCTTATACAGCAGTAAACCATTTTTCCAGACTAGGAAGGACTCTCGCAGGCCTGTGGAGCGATATTTTCTCTCCAGTTTCCTAGCATTTTGCTTCAAAGTACGCAGCTCTGCATTAAACCAAGGAGCAAGCTTTCTATTTTTAACGGTTTTCATTTTCAAAGGAGCTGCGTTGTCTAAGGCAATACGCAGAGAACTAGCAACCCCATCAACAAAATCATCAACCTGTGAAGGGGAATAAGCTAAGCTTTTGCACTCTGCAGCACTGCTCAGTGACACAGAGCAGAGAGAAAGTGAAGCAGATTCTTTAAAATTTATAACTGCACTATCTGATAAAGATCTACTAAAATTGAACCTTCTTTTGGGGGAGGAGAACTCTGTTAAAGTAATCCTGAAGGTTATTAGAAAGTGGTCAGAGAGGACAGGGTTGTGAGGAAATACTGTTATTTCTTCACATTCTATGCCGTATGTCAGCACAAGATCCAAAGTATGAAGATGAGAATGCGTGGGACTATTCACATTTTGAACAAAGCCAATAGTGTCTAAGATAGCATTAAAGGCTGCTCTTAAGCTATCGCCTTCAATGTCAGCATGGATGTTAAAATCTCCCACTATGATGACCCTGTCAGTATTTAATACCAAATCAGAAAGGAACTCTGAAAACTCATCTAAAAATTCAGAGTAAGGACCTGGTGGACGATACAAAGTTACAAAAAGAAGAGGTTTTCTTGCCTTGAAATTTGGATCAGGGAAATTAAGGGTTAAATGTTCAAAAGAGTTGTAGGTATTAATTGTTTTGGGAGTAATCAGTAAGTCAGACTGGAAGATTGTTGCTACTCCTCCTCCTCGCCCAGAACTTCTGGGGATGTGAAAATTTAAATAGCTTGAAGGAGTTGCCTCATTTATGCTCACATAATCCTCTTGCTGCAGCCAGGTTTCTGTAAGGCAAAACAAGTCAATGTGATTATCACAAATCAAGTCATTAACTAGTAGACTTTTAGAGGAAAGCGATCTTATGTTAAACAGACCGCATTTAATTGTTTTAACTTTTTCCCCAATTGGAGTTATTTTGATTTTAATTAGATTATCATGATTTACTCCTTTGGGAATCTTTGCTAATTTATTAGATTTTGGTCGTGGGCAAGACACTGTCTGGATGGAGTAAAGAGTGGGTAACAGTAGAGAAGCTGCAGAGATGTGTGTTAAACTACAACTCTGCTTCCTGGTCTGCACCCTGGGTGGTCAGGGTTTTGGAGGACTAATAAATGTGGCCAGATTCCTAGAAAGAAGAGCTGCACCATCCAAAGTGGGATGGATGCCGTCTCTCCGAATCAGACCAGGCTTTCCCCAAAAGGATTGCCAATTATTAATGTAGCCCACGTTGTTTTCAGGGCACCACCTAGACAACCAGCGGTTGAATGACGACATGCGGCTAAACATGTCATCACTGGTCAGATCAGGGAGGGGACCAGAGAAAATTACGGAGTCCGACATTTTTTTGGCAAACTTACACACCGAAGCAACACTAATTTTAGTGACCTCCGATCGGCGTAACCGGGTGTCATTACCACCAGCGTGAATAACAATCTTACTGTATTTAACCTTATCCTTAGCCAGTAGTTTCAGGTAGGATTTGATGTCGCCCGTTCTGGCCCCCGGCAAACATTTGACTATGGTCCCTGGTGTCTCTAATGCCACGTTTCTGACTATGGAGCTGCCAATCACCAGAGTGGGCTTCTCAGTGGGTGTGTCACTGAGTGGGGAAAACCGGTTAGAAACGTGAACGGGTTGGTGGTGACCAGTGGGCAGAGATCCACGACTACGCTTTCTGCGTACAGTTACCCAATCGCCTGGCTGCTCAGGCACTTTTGGAGGACAGCTACGTGGGGGGCCTACTTCAACAGCCTGAAGCCTGGATTCTAACTCTGACACCCTCGCCTCCAAAGCTACAAAAATACTACACTTATTACACATCCCATTATCACTAAAGGAGGCAGAGGAATAACTGAACATCTGACACAGAGAGCAGGAGAGAGGAGAGGAAGAAGGAAGAGTTGGAAAAGAGTCAAGGGAGGGAGAGAGAGAAGCCATAGCAATGCTAAGCTAGCGCTAGCCTAGGCTAGCTACTTCTTGCTATCAGAAATAAAACCGTGTGAAACTGACAAGTGCTCAGTAGAAAAGTGCAGCAGAAGGTGCTATGTTTTAAAGTAGTCAGTTAGAGTTACTTAGATACAGAGATATCACAGAGAAAATAACTTAACTTCAGATGGAGATCCTCTGAACAGCTGCACACTCAGTTGCACACTCAGTTAATCCAAACAGGAAGTGAACAGGTCCAAAACCAAGGAAAACAGGAATAAAGAGACCAAAACCCTGACAGTAGTCACATCTTTGGAATGTTTAGATGAAATAGAATACACTGAATAAAGTATTTACAGTCCAGCTTCAATGTGTTAAAATCAAGTTAAGTTCAAGTTCATTTTCATGTTTTGGGTGCTGTTGTCTACACAGATGTATTATGTAAAAAATTTGTTCAGAATTTTATGTTAAAATATGTGGCCAGTCCAGTTGTACAACTTGTATAGCAAAGTTAGTATTCTAAATGCTGAGTGTCAGTTCTTCTTAGTTTGCACATGTAAATACAATGCATTTATTTTGAGTCCCTTGAATGTGCAATTTTGCTTTATTTTTATTATACAGAGAGCATAATAGATAAAGAAATAAGAGTGGGTTTTTACCTCTGTTTACAGTACATCTGCACACTTATATATCTTCAATAGGAAATGCAGGTTAAATTCACATATAAGAGACATAGTTACCATATATTTGGTGAAATAGGAATGTATTTACCTTTTGTCTTAGTTGCTGGTAAGTTCAAATGCAAACCTTTTCAAAGTGGAAAAAAGTCCCTATTCCGCATTCATCAGAGCCAGTGATGTTTCAAACATTGACAAACAGCATCTAGTGTGTGTGGTACTTCTAAAATTTGTTTGTAGCAAGAAATGCTTTATTTCCACTTTAAACCAAATGAGCCCTGATGCTCACATCAAGCTTAAATAACAATAGGAGCATGCATATTTCATATCTTAAAGGAATAGTACACCCAAAACATGATTAGCCTTCATTTTCTACTCACCCCCATGCTGAACAACACTCTGGAGTACTTTTTTGATATCTCAAATGCATCTGGAGATCTGGGAGGCTTCTTGCTGTCTGCTGACATTCAAATAATGGAGGTCTATGGTGCCCGAGGCAGAAAGGTCCATAAAAGTCCACAAAAAACGTGTCAATATTCCTCCATACTGCTCGTCCAATGTATTCCAAGTGTCCTGAGTGGGTAGCATCCAGAATTTACTCGAAACGAAGTCATTTAGAATGTTTTTAGAGCATAAACAGTAGTGTATAGGATTTCCTGAAAGCGCGCGCTGGCGCGTTCATGACGCTACGGAAGCGTCAATAGCAGCCTATTGCCCGGTCTCCTCCTCACAGTTTGCCAGGGTGGCAGGAATGCATGCACTCACTTAACATAGACCTATGTAATCCTACAATAATATATTTCCAGTTGATTTATAAAAAAAATGCTTTTCTGTAAAAGTCAACAGCAATAACTCCAATAACAATTGATCATTTCTTTCAAAATGTATTTATTAAAAATGCTTAACTATTCCTGTGATGAATGAATAGCACAATGAAAGAAATAATGTCTCATCTAAACATCCCTCACTTAACAATAAAAGTTAACAATAACTCTCAACTCCCAATAACAGATGATACTCAGCCTCAGCAATTAACAAAATAATGTCTGTTCTGTAAGCTATTGGAAAAAATAAATTAACAAATGAGCTAATTACCAAAAAATATCCTCTTGTGTAGCAAAAACTATTCAAAATGTAACAAAAACAAACAAACATATCAATAGACTATCTTTACTTTCGGTGTCCAGGTGGCTTTTCAGATTCCTTGCACCAAGACACCAAGACATATGTGCCTGCTTTGCACACTGTGCACAAGGCATCCCATTTGTCTCAAACCACTCTGAAAGCGGGGAAACTCTTTTCCAAATCGTCGGTTAACATACATTTGCGCTTTTGCATGTTGTTGGCGTACTGACAGCCACGCAATCTATATTCTGATTAAGAACAGGGCTGCCCGCACTGACGCGGCTCAGGGATTACGTCACACGCAGCGTCGTGCGCAGTGCCCTAGTGCCTGTAAATTTAATGGTCCAATGGAGGTAATTTAAAAAATCAGGAAATTTCCTCACTTTCTAAAAAAAAAAAAAAAACTCGGGACGCCCGGGACAGGACGTGAAATACGGACATGTCCCGGGAAATACGGACGTTTGGTCACCCTAATATATGTGGAATTAAATACTTAACAAAAAAGTGTGAAACAACTGAAAATATATCTTGTATTCTAGGTTCTTCAAATTAGCCACCTTTTGCTTTAGTTATTGTGACTGCACTTTGGGACACTTTCAAAGTTTTGCCAATTTTTCTGACCAACTGACCTTGAATTCTTAAAGTAATGATGGCCACTCGTTTTTCTTTACTTTGCTGCTTTTTTCTTGCCATAATACAAAGTCTATTCAGCTGGACTATCAGCTGTGTATCCACCTGACTTCTGCAAAACACAACTGACGGTCCCAACCCCATTTATAAGACAGGAAATCCTACTTATTAAACCTGACAGGGGACACCTGGAAGTGAAAACCATTTCAGGTGACGGCCTCTGGAAGCTCATCAAGAGAATGCAAAGAATGAGTGAAGCAGTAATCAAAGCAAAAGGAGGCTACTTTGAAGAACCTAGAATATAAGACATATTTTCAGTTGTTTCACGCTTCTTTGTTAAAGGAATAGTACACCCAAAACATGATTATCCTTCATTTTCTACTCACCCCCATGCTGAACAACACTCTGGAGTACTTTTTTGATATCTCAAATGCATCTGGAGATCTGGGAGGCTTCTTGCTGTCTGCTGACATTCAAATAATGGAGGTCTATGGTGCCCGAGGCAGAAAGGTCCATAAAAGTCCACAAAAAACGTGTCAATATTCCTCCATACTGCTCGTCCAATGTATTCCAAGTGTCCTGAGTGGGTAGCCGGCTTCCGTAGCGTTGTGAACACGCATGTGCGCGCTTTCAGGAAATCCTACAGGTGCTGGTCATAAAATTAGAATATCATGAAAAAGTAGATTGATTTCAGTAATTCCATTTAAAAAGTGAAACTTGTATATTATATTCATACATTACATACAAACTCATATATTTCAGATGTTTATTTTGTTTAATTTTGATGATTACAAATGACAACAAATGAAAATCTCAAATTCATCATATCAGAAAATTAGAATATTGTGAAAAGGTTAAAAATTGATGGCCCCTGGTGCCACACTCTAATCAGCTAATTAACTCAAACCACCTACAAAAGCCTTTAAATGGTCTTTCAGTCTAGTTCTATAGGCTACACAATCATGGGGAAGACTGCTGACTTGACAGTTGTCCAAAAGACGACCATCGACACCTTGCACAAGGAGGGCAAGACACAAAAGGTCATCGCTAAAGAGGCTGGCTGTTCACAGAGCTCAGTGTCCAAGCACATTAATAGAGAGGCGAAGGGAAGGAAAAGATGTGGTCGAAAAAAGTGTACAAGCAAGAGAGATAACCGCACCCTGGAGAGGATTGTGAAACAAAACCCATTCAAAAATGTGGGGGAGATTCACAAAGAGTGGACTGCAGCTGGAGTGAGTGCTTCAAGAACCACCACACACAGACGTATGAAAGACATGGGTTTCTGCTGTCGCATTCCTTGTGTCAAGCCACTCTTGAACCCCAGACAGCGTCAGAAGCGTCTTGCCTGGGCTAAAGAGAAACAGGACTGGACTGCTGGTGAGTGGTCCAAAGTCATGTTCTCTGATGAAAGTAAATTTTGCATTTCCTTTGGAAATCAAGGTCCCAGAGTCTGGAGGAAAAGAAGAGAGGCACTTCATCCACGTTGCTTGAAGTCCAGTGTAAAGTTTCCACAGTCAGTGATGGTTTGGGGTGCCATGTCATCTGCTGGTGTTGGTCCATTGTGTTTTCTGAGGTCCAGGGTCAACGCAGCCACATACCAGGAAGTTTTAGAGCACTTCATGCTTCCTGCAGCTGACCAACTTTTTGGAGATGCAGATTTCATTTTCCAACAGGACTTGGCACCTGCACACAGTGCCAAAGCTACCAGTACCTGGTTGAAGGACCATGGTATCCCTGTTCTTAATTGGCCAGCAAACTCTCCTGACCTTAACCCCATAGAAAATCTATGGGGTATTGTGAAGAAGAAGATGCAATACACCAGACCCAACAATTCAGAAGAGCTAAAAGCCACTATTAGAGCAACCTGGGCTATCATAACACCTGAGCAGTGCCACAGACTGATCGACTCCATGCCACGCCGCATTGCTGCAGTAATACAGGCCAAAGGAGGCCCAACTAAATACTGAGTGCTGTACATGCTCATACTTTTCATGTTCATACTTTTCAGTTGGCCAACATTTCTATAAATCCTTTGTTTTTATTGGTCTTCAGTAATATTCTAATTTTCTGATATGATGAATTTGAGATTTTCATTTGTTGTCATTTGTAATCATCAAAATTAAACAAAATAAACATCTGAAATATATGAGTTTGTATGTAATGTATGAATATAATATACAAGTTTCACTTTTTAAATGGAATTACTGAAATCAATCTACTTTATCATGATATTCTAATTTTATGACCAGCACCTGTATACACTACTGTTTATGCTCTAAAAACATTCTAAATGACTTCGTTTCGAGTAAATTCTGGATGCTACCCACTCAGGACACTTGGAATACATTGGACGAGCAGTATGGAGGAATATTGACACGTTTTTTGTGGACTTTTATGGACCTTTCTGTCTCGGTCACCATAGACCTCCATTATTTGAATGTCAGCAGACAGCAAGAAGCCTCCCAGATCTCCAGATGCATTTGAGATATCAAAAAAGTACTCCAGAGTGTTGTTCAGCATGGGGGTGAGTAGAAAATGAAGGCTAATCATGTTTTGGGTGTACTATTCCTTTAAGACCAATAGTGTCCCTACCAAAGTTGAAATCAAACCTATGCTACTGAGTATTTACATCCTTTCAGAAAAGAAATACATTTTTGTGCTGCACAGCAACGTTACCTTCTCTGTAACCAGGACAGACTGACCCAGTAGGGCCAGTAGCTCTTCTTTATAAATGCTAAGCCCCGCCCTACAATTAGATCAGCAAACAATTGAGCATTGATTTTAATAATAATAATAAAAAAAAACACTTATCCCTAGAAAAAAAAAAAAAACATTTCCTGTTTCCATTCTGAAGTTACTTTCTTTAGAAAAAAAAATAAAATTAAGCTTGCCAGTGAAAATCACTGACTTTCTTTATGGGGAAAAACAAACAGGAAAGAAAAACCCTGGAAGTACCCCACCCACTTTCTCTCAGATAACGCTCCACAGGAAAGTGCAAACGTGTGTATTGTGGTGTATCTGACTACAGTGCATCAAGTGTTAATGCTTTACACAGGTTACGTACAGGAAGTACAGTAGACCAATAGGATTGTGAGTGTGGGATCACGGGGTGTGGGACGTCTTACATCTGGTGAAGTTGGTTGTTCAATAAAAGGTTGCGTAACGTCAAGACACAGTTGGTCCGCGCTGATTTATTCTCCTAAAAATAGGAGATACGACATGTTTGAGTTTAAGTGTAAATGTATGAGTTCCGATTAATGAGCATCACCAAGGGTGCACCCTTGGTCGTGCCACATCATACAAGAGGCTAATTTAAGTAAGTAAAGCGAACCGGCTGTAACTGTCATACACAGAAAGGGACTTGCAGTTGAATGGGTGTGTGCGCACATGCATTGCTCTGTGTACGCGTGTGTGCGTGCTTGCGTTTCAGTGGGAGGGACCGCGCTGCCCCGTCACAGGAATATAGTTTTCGAAACCAACAATCTCCAAAATCTGGTGTAAATGAAAAAATGTGCAATTGGCTTCTGATACCATCACATTTGGAATAAACAGCATAACGCAAAGCCAACAAACCGCGCAATTATACATAGGAAAAAACAAACACCAGCCAGTTATTTTTCAGCTAATGGACGTCTTTTAGAGAACATAAATCAGTAAGTAAACAGTTTATACACACGTGAATAGCACAAATGGATTTCTTGAACTGATTTAATGAAGCCTCCAAATCTTCATTAGCACCGTGAAAACTGTACAGAACAATACAGTTGACACAATTAACTAATTAGCTACCATCAAACCACAAAGTGTACATTGTAGCTGGCTTACAACAGAATGAAACAATATAACGTTATATACAAATAATAAAATACCTTGTTGGCTGCATGCCACAATGAGGGAATTATCCTTGAATTAAAAGGTGATTGTCCTTGATGCTGTCCTTGGTTTTTACTCAACAAACTTCAGCTTATAATGTTTGTGAGTAATGTGAAAAACCTCCGTTGATTTCCATGAAAGACAGACGTTGGTGTTTGTTTCCATGGTAACCCAAGACGGACGTTGGTAAAATATCGTCTTCTCAAAACAGCGCAAGAACAAGCTTGTAGATATAATCATGAGAATAATCATAAATAAATCAAACCATGTGTCACTCAATAAAACAATATAAAGATACAATCATATTTACAATAATTAATATGAAATGTAAATAACTATATATACATATATCAATTACGTATCAATGAATTATATCAATAAACTGTCTGCATCTTCATGGATACATTTACAGATATCATTTAAGTCAGGGAAAAAAAGATTTAAAACCTAGGCGTTTTCATAGGCTGCCACCTAGTGGTGAAAATTGGAGTTGCACTTGATTTTTTTCTAATTTCAGTAGAAAATGCATTACATCTAGGTAATTAAGTAAGAAGGACTGACTCTGCCATAAATAAAAATACAGAAATAAATAAATGCTCAATAAATAAATAAGCATATAATTAATTGCCACCAAAAATACAATAACCAAATAAATGTAAGTAGAAATTAAATTATACAGTGAGACATAAATGTATATAACTCTTTTAATTAGCTTCTTTATTTATTTGCCTTTGTAATATTTACCTTATTTATTTTTTTTGTCCTTTATAATCTTCAACTTTATTTATTTTTTAATTACTTATATTTTTAAGTATTTATTTATGTGTATTTTATAATATTTTTGTCTGTTTTATTATTCTTTTGTATTTTTTTACCCTAGTTATTTCATTTCTGCCTCATTATGCAAATGAGGAGGGGCGTGTCTTAAGGACTCAACTGCTGCCCATTGGTTGGTTAGCATTTTGCTGCATCCGTCGAATCTACATAGCTTTTCCCCACCGTAAAGCATTTAGTAATGGCAAACTCAGGAGGCAGACGTTCGGTGTCCGACCTCCTAAGGGAAGCTGCTAACAGATTGGAAGAATTAGAACGCTGTACGTTTGGGATCTAGAATGTTTTACCGTGGTTCTTTGAAATTTCTTTTAACTTTTACTTTACTTTTACATAAACAGCTTCCAGTTTGAGTAGCAGTGGTGTGGAACCCGAGGAAGGCCAGAGGAGTAACATTCCCTGTAAGTTCGCTAACAAGCTTTCGACTGGCATGTTGTCTCTGTAATCCAAATGTTTGAGCTTTTTTCAAAGATGAGTTTAAGGTAATTTAACACTAGAACTCTCAAGGCAGTCATTTTGACGCGTTTCAGATTTTGAAGTGTAATAACTTTTTTCTACATGAGTCTTACATTATTAATGCCAGCTGACTTTTCCTGTATATGTATGTCCTTTATTTCCATATAGTTTTTTTAAATCAGATAAAACACAAAATAAAAAATATCGTTACTTTTACATTTGTCTCCCACACTCGTCATTTTGACGGCTCCGTTAGTTACATTCTATTTTTTTCCCGCGGTTGAAACACAAAAGCAACCAACATTTTAGCTAGCGCATTGTCTACTACAACCACACGAAGGTTGGCGTGGATGTGTTGGATCAGATGATAAGGAAGTATTCAGGGAAAGCTCCAACAGGAAGGTGGCCTGTGGTGGTCTTTTATTATCTAATTCAGTGTTGACCTTCGGGTAAGTGGCTTTCACATTTCATTTCTAAAATTGTAAATATATCGTTTTATGTAGTTCCACTTGTAGTTTTATTAAATATTTAGATTTTTAATGTGTTCGTTACAGTTTATTGTTATTTTTTATTCTTCTTACTTAAATATTAGTATTATTTGTATTAATATGCATTCACTTTATTTAAGAGAGCCCACTCTGATAGGACCGTGTTGGGATCCTCAGGCTTGCCCACCAGAGGGCGCCGAGGATCCTCTTCTGCTTTCTTTGTTTTTTCCCTTAGGGCTGGAGTCATTGTCAAGTTCTGGAGATTACCCTCTGCCTCCAGCAGAGTGCGCCGTGGGTCCTCCTGAGCTGAGCCTCCCACACACCTGTGGCTGATCTACTAATCAGGAGGACCACAGTATTTAAGCTGCCTTCAAACCTTGATTCCACGCCGCAGTGTTGATCTTAGTTGGTTAGCTTCCTGAACCTTCTGCTATTGACTGAGTCTTGGTTGTTCCTAGGTCGAGACCAGATTCTAATATCTCTTTATCTCTGCCTCACAGGAATCCTGTCCCTTCGTGAAGCTCTGGTAGAGCTGTCTCCCTGGCAACCTGTCTCTGGTCTGCAGCTCTGGGAGAGCTGCATCACAGGAAACCAGTCTCAAGCCTGAAGCTCTTGGAAAACCTAACCTGCTAAGCTGCCCTGGTGAGCCAACCCAAAGATTCCTACGTGGTTGAAACCTGACGACCCCTATGTGGAGTTTCCCTAGAGGTTCCCATGTGGATTTCCCGTGTCTTCCCTGTTGTTCTCTGAGTTGAGCTGGAAGCTCATTACCTTTGCTAAGCTAACAGCTAGAGGCTTAGCCCCACATGATCTCTGTAAACCAACCATCTCCCTTTCCCTGCTCGGACCCCAGTGAACCAGCCCCCCGGACTGAATCAGTTCCAGTATTCATGTGTTTGTATTCAAAATAAACTCTTTGGACTTTTTACCAGTGCCTCTGTGTGTGTTCTGCATCTTGGGCTTTACTCTAAGAGAACCCATCATGACAGAACACTGCGGCCAAACACAAAGCCCAGCAGAACACCTCCGCCGTTGGACTGAGAAACGGGACGCTCAGATACATGAACACACACAAACCCTCTGTGAGTTACTGCTTAATCAAACTTTCTCTAATCATTTCTATAATGCTAACGCCATGTCAGCGGCTCGTCCTGTCCCGAATTCACTTCCACTTCCTAGTTCACCGGCAGTGACGTCACCTCCGAGTCAAGATGATGACCCTCCTTTCAGTTCTGAGCTCAGTCCGTCGTTTTCGTCTCCTGGTCCTTCACTGCCTGAGAGATTTTCTGGCAACCCACGTAAGCTAAAGGGATTTCTATTTCAGTGTCGGTTATTTTTCAGTTTTCATACTACTAGCTTTCTTAATGATAAGGATAAAATTGCTTTTGTAGTTTCTTTTCTGTCTGATGAGGCCCTAGAATGGGCAGAGACAAAATATCCGCTCAAAACCAGAAAAAGTTGCACATATGAAAGATTCATCCGGGAGTTAGAAAGAACCTTTAGCCAGTCCTCTAGTTTCTCCGTTTCCAGTTACCTTCTGAATTCTAAACAGGGTTTTAGGTCCGTAGCTGAATTTTCTTCCGAGTTCCTGGTTAAAGCAACCGTTTCTGGTTGGAACGAGTCTGCACTCAAGTCCGCTTTCCTCCTTGCTCTTAATGAATCTGTCAGAACCGAGCTTTCTTTTTACGTCGAGCCACCTAGCCTCGAGGACCTCATTGAACTAGCAATAGGATTAGACCCAGCATCACATACCGGTTTCAGTTCCTCTCCGCGCCAGCGTAATCCTAGTTAGTAAAATATACTATTTAATAAAAATCTAATTTGACTGAGGCGAAGAAGTTATAAGGTGCAGGGTTTGGCGTGATAAGTTTGCATCTAATGCAAATTTTTCTACACTTTTTGCATCTGTTGACTTAATTTGGAAGCTTTGCCTTTTAAATTGATTGTTGTTGATAACTCACTCATGCCTGAATTTGCAAGTCTGAGTACAAAGAATCTGCTACACTATGCTGAATTCTTGTCTGGAGCATTACATCCTAATATATTCATGTCAATATTAATAGCAGCAGCAAGACCAGGAACAGTCAGTCATACTGCTATGGGCCGACATCCTGTTGATGGTAAGTTAGTTTGTGACAACCTGTGATCTCTAACATGTAACCTTCCTTCAGTGAAAGCTGCTGTGATGTTAAATGAATAGTACACCCAAAACATGATTAGCCTTCATTTTCTACTCACCCCCATGCTGAACAACACTCTGGAGTACTTTTTTGATATCTCAAATGCATCTGGAGATCTGGGAGGCTTCTTGCTGTCTGCTGACATTCAAATAATGGAGGTCTATGGTGACCGAGACAGAAAGGTCCATAAAAGTCCACAAAAACGTGTCAATATTCCTCCATACTGCTCGTCCAATGTATTCCAAGTGTCCTGAGTGGGTAGCATCTAGAATTTACTTGAAACAAAGTCATTTAGAATGTTTTTAGAGCATACACAGTAGTGTATAGGATTTCCTGAAAGCGCGCGCCTGAGAGCTCACGATGCTACGGAAACCGCGGCAGACCAAACCAGATGAAAGTGCGCATTCAGCTCGGCAAAGAACTCATGCTCTTCCTCAACACTGAAGTCCTCAGACATTTTTCTTTCGTTGTTTCTTTCTTTGCACAGGTAAACAGCACATTTCTTCTTCTACGCTTCACAAAAGACATCACAAAACAAATCTTTAAATCAAATGATTGACCGTCTTAATGGTTGACGTGAGGATGAAGTAAAAAAAAGTGACGAAAAAAACAACCTATTTTGTGTAAGTAGCATATTACTCAAGTTAAATGTAATAATACAATGTTTGTTTGTTTTTTATTTTTAATCAAAGAACAATGGATCGAGCTGTACATGGACCATACGCCCCATTTGTTACGCTAGCCCATAATTTTATCTGAAAATCTAAGATTCCTTTTCTTCCTTGTTGAAGTCCATGCACCGAAGCACTGTTGGCCTTGATATCGTGGGGAAGATTCCCTTCTGACTGTTGCTGCAGCTGGCATGCTACAGGCGGGATTGAAACAGAGATGCTCCGAGTCCGAATTAAAATTTCTTTGTGTTTACTTTCAAATAAATTGCCCATACATTTAAGCCTGGGGTCATGAAACAAAAACAAAAAAGTTAAAATACTCTGTTTCTGACAGTGACTTTGTAGCAGTCACCTGTCTTGTATTAATATGTTTGAAATAATCAAGCACACTGTGTGCTTATGGCCAGTATGTATATTTTCCTACCATTTATTACATCAATGGGACACAGGTTTAATGTACAGTGGGTACTAGTTGGAAATGGACGGTTTCCTGCGTGATTCCTGCGTGAATCACGATGTATTTCCTGAGGCCAGTTTTTTTTATTTAAAAAAGAACTGCAATGTACCTGGACAACCACCAGGTGGCACTTGGGAACTTTTTTTTTCTCCTTAATCCAGGCTGTTAAGATGCTGTCTTTAAAGCAGGTTTATTAGGGATCTTGGTGTAATATTGTGCTATTTTATGATGTTTTTGATTAAAATAAAGTTAATTAATTAATTTAACATAGTGACTGCATTATCTTATTTCATGAAAATTGTTGCATACTGTATGGGCGCAGTTATAGATACACCTCCGATCTTATCTGAGAACTGCTTATTTCTATTTATCTGCATCTCTATTATTTAATGAAAAATGATTATAATTAATCTTTTTGGCTAAACAAATAACTGAATCAATAAAGGTCCGTGGATCCGTCCATTCGGGAGGGAGGGGGGTTCATGCAACGTCATTCCTTCACCGGTATCTCGGTATCCAATCAGCTCACTGACTTGCGCGTTGATCAAAGCCATCTCTGACAACAGCATTGAAACACCACTATTTATCAAGACGGTCTGGCTGCCGCACCACAGCTGTCAGACCAGTTGCGGTGCAGGCGCCTGTCTTTGGCCACCTCCACCGTAGGGCCGGAAATAAACAAATTTAGCCACGCCCACCTCCCCCCAACCGACATCACCTGTTAGACGAAGAAGAAGGTTGTTGAACACGCGAGACTCCGCAACAATGGTAAGTTAATTTCTTACTTTTACCGCGAAGCAAAAGATGTCTGGCTTTCATATGCTTGTCAGCGATGTATCGCTGTAGCGTTATATGTAAAGCACGTGCGGTTACTGAATGTTACAGTGTGTTGAAATACTGTACAGGTTTAATTGTTTGGAGGTGGTAAACAAACGCACGAGGTCACGAACGAGTATGCTTGGCTTCATAAAACCGTTTAACTTATCGTAGTTAGCATAGTTTTTGTTATTTCTTATTTGCATTGCTTTAGATTGAACACAGAGTCAGGTCGATGCTCTGCTCGTTTCAGTTTACTGTAGACAAACAGACTGCGGTTTTGCAGCCAGACCTCTCTCGACTGCTCAGCATGCATCAAGTTGCAGGCCTGGGCTCAAACAAATTCTTACAGTTTAGCATTGTGTGAAGATGAGCTGTTGTCAACCTTAAAAAAAAATAAAATCTTTCTTTTTTTTTTTTTTTTTTTTGTTCATAGTATGCCCTGTACACTGTGCTGGATGCGCCCTATGACTTCTCCATCGTAAGTACAGCTACTTGGTGATATCAAACAGAAATCTGTGGATGCTGTTTAGTGATATTGTGTTTATTACTGTTGGGATCTGGAGGTCTGTCCACCTTTATTCCAGCAGAGGGCGTTTTAGGTCTCCTGGGGCTGAAGCTGACCACCACACCTGCGGCTCATGAGCTCATCAGGGGACCAGCATTTAAGGAGGGGCAGAGCTACAATCCGATGCCAAAGTGTTTGCCAGTTATGGTTAGCGAACCTGAGCCAACCTGCCTGTCTGTATCTCTGACTCCCTTGAAGCCTGAACCTGAATCTAGTGATGGTGAGATGAAGCCTCATGAGGCATTGAACCGTTTGGCCAAATTGCTTCAACAATCCCCACAGTTCATGAGGCTTCATGTGAACATGTCACCACCTACTGGTGGACAGCAGAACTACAGTTTGTAATAAAATCTGTGATTTTTTTTGCAATTGTTTTTTCTTTTTTTCCCCTTTAAAGTTCCCTTGATATTGTTAATGGTTGGTGTGTATAATAAAATTTTTATAAGTTTTTTTTTTTAAGTGTAAAATTTCTTAGAGCAATCATTTAAGGTGCACAGTTTTTCTGCCATTTTATTGATATAAACTCAAGCAGACAGTGAAAGTGTTTGTGCAAATTGGGCAATGATGAACAAAATGAACGGTGTTAGTCATTTTTATTCAAAAATGATAGTTTTTCCATGTTTTTTTTTTATTTTAATCAGGTTGGAAGTTGTGTTCAACCAATCTTTTTACTAAACCGACCTAATTTTCCCAATCTATATTTTTACTCGGGCAAAACAATGCAGTTTAGTCTCATCAGCCAAAATAATTAAGTTTAATCGCAACTTTCAAAAGAGAGAGACAGGTCTTGAACCATCAAACTCTAGGGTGAGAGTCTGTCCCTTACAGAGGATGCCATTCATGTAGATGGTCTGTGGTGGGAGAAAATACTTCTTAACACTGACATGTTAACACTGGCTTTGTCTGGTGGTTTGCTCAGATATTGATCATTACATTGTTTATTCAAACCAAATTAGCTTTAAGCAACTAGATTGGTTGGAAAAGCAACCAATCTATTCTTAGAATCTATCCAAACTTTATCCAGCTGAGAGCATCTCTCCTCCAATCTCCCACATCTTGACTGAACACTGAGGCTGTTTAGATGCCTGTCAAAATTCTTGCGCTTCCCGAACCACTTACCGAACCGGTCACGTGGTATCACGGTAGCAAGGCCTCGGACGTCATCAATTTTGGCCTCTCCTCTAAATGAATCACGCCTCGACACGCGCATCGGGGAAATGCCCCCTCCATTACTCGACACACGCCTCGAAGCCTCGGCTCATTTCATAACATCACTACCTGAATCTAATCTGCTTTTTGTCTTCTCTGCATCTCAGGAAGAACCTGCCTGGAAATCTGAAGACCTGGAAGGGTTTCCCAAACGTGAGACCAAGCTGTCTGTTCTCAGTAGAACCCCTGGAAATCCAACTCAGTCTGAAACCTGCCTGCCCGCTCTCAGCAAGAGAGAGAAGCTCTGAACCTGCTCAGTAAGATTATCTGCTCTGCCCAGCCTTTGCCTAGCCCTCTGCCTGCCTTCAACCTCTAGACCCTCCTGGTTCCCCCCTTCTACCGCTCTGCTCAACCTCTGATCAGGTATAGACCTGCAAACATCAAACCTGCAAGTTCACTGAAAGACTGCTAACCAATCTGTCCATCTCTGCAGTGAAAACCAGTCGTGACCAGGACCCAGTTTATTCCCGAACCAGTGTTCTTATTGTGATTAACTTCAATAAACCTTGTGAACTTTTTCCCAGTCTCTGAGTGTTCTGCATGTGGGTTAGATCCCTGAAAGCCAACATGACAATTACTCTGCCTTTTTCAGAAAGACATGCCAAACTTGACACAAACTGGTGGTGCGTCATGTTAATGGAGAATCTGGAACTTGGCAGGTGAGAACAAAAGCTCTTCTTGGTTAGATGGAATCATCCCTTTGATTCTATTGTTTATCATCTTTTACCTCCCCACCAACTGTTATTTAATTCCCAGTTATGGAAAAATGTTTGCCCATTGGACGGAGTCCTCCAAGGCCCTCTTACGATGTGACGTGTCTCCAGTTCTTAGACTAAAAAAGAGGACACTTGATGACATCACCAAGGTTGGTAATGTGTGTGTGTGTAAGTGTGTGTGGTAAATTAACTACATGGAACTTTTCTGATTAATTTTTATTTATATTTTCCCCTTATGACCAAGACCAGCTTTAAACTACACAGGCTGACTTATTCCATACCGAAAAGGTCAAAATGGTAAGTCTTTTTTAATGTAAATTTTGTTGCATTCATTTTTTTTTTAGAAAATAATAATCTCTCCTCTTTTCTACAGGATTAAAAAGTGATCCACGACTGCAGAAAAGCAGCACACTGGTTGGAAGAAAACCAAAGTCTCTTCAGCAGCAAGGTGGATTTGCCTGACATTTTGATGATGGGGATGGAAATGTGGCTGAAGCAGTCAAGCTATTCAAACAAATGTGTGAAGTAGATGACTTCACCATTGATGAGCACGAGAGGGAGATGGTTTTAGAACCTTTCAAGTTTGTTTTTCAAAAAAAGATTGAAGACATGTGGCAGTTTTTGGAGGAGCTGGCCGATCGGCAGAATCTTCTCCTGTACTGTGAGTGTAGATTGTGAATAAAGGAATTAAAGATGTAAGGATGAATGATTATTTGTGTTTATATAATTCTCTGTTTATAACATGACATGTACATTTATGTGTTTCACACCTGCAGCTGTGCTATAAGTTAAAATAAGTTGTGGCTGAATATGGGGAGAAATATGGCTATTAATAATGGAAAAGATAAGTTAACCCAGTACTGATATTTTTAGTTTTCTTTTATTATACTTTATAAATTTCGGGAGGGAAATGAAGGTCCTGACTATCCCAACATAGAGCAGCCAGTTTGTGAGAAACAGTTGGAGAGCAACAGTCTTGCTCAGGAACCCAGTAGTTCAATCACTGGGAAACTGCCCCATTGACTAATATTAATTGCTATTTTGTATTAAAGCAAGAAATAAAAAAAAAATTCTTAGGTATAATGTCTTGTAAAATGCAAAGCAATGCTTTTTTTTTTGTTTCCTAAGGGTACGTAGATTAAACTAGGTTATAGAAGGGACAGTGTTATAATCCAATCAGGCTGATTATGTCAATCTTCAACAAACTGATTTTTCTACGTTCTGCCAGAGAGGATCCCAGAGCTAGGGAAATCACGATGCCTCCACAGTGATCCATTTTGACAGCAAGGCCAAGCCATAATGTCTATGGGTCTGCAGCCTTATCCAAAGGGCCACTTTTGCTGTCAGACCAGCTAAATAAAACGTGCTGAGAGCCACAAGTGTTACCTAGACTTTTCACAAATTACGTTATATAAGTAGGCCTACATAAGGAAGGTGACATTTTTTTTGAATACCTATATTTTCCAACCTAATAACTAGAAAGATTGAAACAAGTACTGCTTTAGAATATATATCTCGATATATATATATATATCGAGATATATATATATATATATATATATATATATATATATATATATATATATATACACATATGTACAGTGGTTAAAGTGGGTTTTTACAGGTGGGGGAGCCCTAAAATTCTGTGTCACGGCGCAGTCGGGGAAAATAGTGGAACATCTTTACAAATTTTTAGAAATTATATCAAAGATCTGTACTGGTTTTATTTGCCGGATTAGCATCTAACATAACTAATATGAAGAAATGCAGTAAACTAAGCCTAAAAATAAGGCTTGGACAAGAACTAAATGCAGTGGAACTGTAGGCTATGACCTTGGCTTTCAGTCCCTAATCATAGAAAAAAAAATATGAAATCCTTTTTAGTCATATTTTATTTCCTTTTATTTTACAGTTTTTATATTTTCAAATGTTTTTATTTGTCAAGATAATTCATTTGCAGATTTTGTATTTTCACAAGTTTTGTGTTTCATTTTTGTTTTTCAGATTGAGTTTAATCAATTGCATTCTTTTAAAATCGCTACATATTCACAGATCATTCTATTTTAAGCCCTCTTAAAAAAGTGCTCACTCTTGACGACAACAATGACCAATAAATATGTTGTTGTAATAAAATCTTACAACGCGTCTTTTGAAAGATCTAATGACGTTTCCTCTTCCACAGTGCACACAGAAGCCGAGCCCATGCAGATCGGTCACACCAGACTCTCATCAGAAGAAAGACAAAGGAGATTCAAACAAAACCTCTGTTCACAGGCGCCCTCTGGTGGAGAAAGGTAGACAAGCTTTCAGATCCCAACACTGTTTGCGCCTGTCCTTTGTGTTTATCCATATTTCTGCTGGTGAAATGCTTTTTCTGTACCTTTTGATTACATAGTGTACATTACATCGCCCATCATCATTTGTTGGTCGGTCGGTCGTACATTTGCAGTTACTTACTGTGACCCATCCCTAACCTCATATGAACACTGATCCTTTATTCATTTAATGGTTGAGCCCAGATGAATGGGACTCTTTGCAATTGATCTTTAGCAAAGATCAGCACAATCCTGTTATTTAAATCTTTGGCTAACTTAATCTTACCAATTCCTCTCTCAATAGCTTTTGTAAGTTTTAATGGATGGAGATGCCCACAGTCCATTTTTAACCATTATCATCACTTTCCATTCATTCTTTTTATCATCATCACATCAGCCTCTTGACCATCATGTATTGATCTCCCAGAACTATTGACCGTATATATTCATTTAATCTTGCCACAACATATCATCTTCAATATCAATTCGGTATTAATACCCATGATAGTTACATTTACTGTAAATTAGTTAATTATTTCACTACCAAACTGATACCACGGCACCAGTCTTCAACAGCCAGACTCCTTCCTCTTGGCTCCAGCTCCTTTTAAAGCTCCACAGATGAGAGCTAGATGGGAAACATGGAAACATCTGTCCTGTCAAATCTGTTAGTTATGGGTTTGTTGTGATTCTATAGATAAATTCTATTCCCAGCCCGCTGGGAATTTATGTTTCTGATACTTTAAGATGTTTATTGCCTTCCCCTTTAGGGGTGGTAAAATATCTTATTTAATCAGATATTATTTCAGCTGTTATATATTGTTTATGACACACAGTCCTACTAACTGTGTGTTAGAACAATAGATGAAAGAGTGATTCGAGCACTAATCATGGTCAAACAGTTATTTCTGCACATACATGGAATAAATTCACCACAACTTCTATTCAAAATATAAGATTTTATTAACAAAAATCATTCAGCTCAAACATATTTCAGTTTAACACTCTCAACTAAGACTAGTAAAACTCAAATAAACTAAACTAACTACTATGTATAAAGAGGAAGGGGAAAACGGTTGAAAAACATATTACAGTTTAAGATGGATTCTGTGTTTGAAACCAAAGTTTATCTGGAATAATTTGGAATATGATCAAATTAGCTTTTCACTAATTTTAAAGAAATTGGAATGTTTTCAGACCAATTCACAATGCAAATCCATGAGGTGAATAAAACATTATTTGGCGAAATAATGTTTTATTGAATGATTTGCTTAATCAAGAACCAATAACCTTTAGCTAAATGATTCTTTATCCTCCTTGAAATAGCTAGCAGCGAAAAGACATCAGGATTCCACTAAATGACTCTTGGTCATACTTCCTTGGTCATACTTCCTATCCTTGATGGTTCTGGGGATCTGGTTCCCCTGGGGCCCGCATCTCCACTGTGGGTCACAGTGGGCCCCAGCTTTGAGTGCAGGAGCAGAAGAGAGGCTGGATCAGAAGAGAGCAAAAAAAGACAGAATCCTGTGTGCTCTGTGGTTTTCTCCGTCCTCAAAGGGAGGGGGGTAGATTTTCACACCTCTGCTGGTTTCCATGTGACTGCTTTGGCTGAAAAAGGGGGGGCTGCTGAAGTCCCCCAGCTGTTATTCACCAAAGCTGCATGTTCTCCTCTGGTCATCCTATCAAGATGAAATATGGACACTGTTTCTGTCATGATGCGTTTAAGGTTCTTAGCCCACATGCAGAACACAACGGAGGCTGGGTAAAAGTTTAACAGAGTTTATTGAAAGTATCACAAAACACAAGATAATGTACTGGGTCAGGAACTGGTCCGGGCTGGTTCACTGAAGTCTGCAGAGATGATAGTTTGATTAGAAGGCAGGCAGATGAGTTATGAGTCTTTGATAATTCAGGATTCTACCTTGACTGAGTCCGGGCTTCTCTTTGAGAGAGAGAGGGAACCGTTGGGTCCAGAGACTGTTTGTTCAGCAGAGTTCAAGAGCAGCTGCAGCGTCTAGCTTCTGACTTGAATGGCAGACCTTGATCAGAGTTTCCAGCTCTTCACTAAGAGCAGCAGGGAAATCCACATAGGAATCTTCAGGTTGGCTCACCAGGGCAGATTTGGCAGGTTAAGCTCATCCAGAGCTTCAGGCTAGAGACAGGTTTCCTGTGAGGCAAAAACAGAGGAGAGTTAGAATCTGATCTCTCTCAAGAGACAACTAAGATTCTTCAGTTTCAAGGCTCAGGTTGCTAACCAAACTAAGGTCAACAATGCGGCGTCAAAGCAAGGTCTG